>NC_079462.1:25782544-26085574 GCF_026250575.1 Diorhabda carinulata | reverse complement strand
TTCGTACTTTGCCCACTCCATTCAACTTTTCGAGCTTCCTTACTAATTTTATGATAAGTAGATTGGGACATACCTGTAACAGCTAGTGTCCTTTCTCTGCAATATTATTTCATATTTTTTAACAAAAGTAATGTAAAGTATAAAATTTGCTACTATAAAACTTAAAACACCTCTTGATCAGCTTAGATTTGCTATTAAAAAAGCACAAAATATACTAAAACCAGTTTTGAAATGCCACTTATGTTGGCCAAGTAGTAGTGGCGAAGTGCCTTGTTTTTTTTATAAAGCAAGTAAAGAGAACACTAGATAATATATTTTAGTGTTTCAACCTCACATTTAATAACTCTATGCAAAAAGGCCTGCTTATTTAAAAAATCTAGGTGTTTACCTGTAACTTTTTAAAGGAATGGTAATTACTTCCTCTGCTTCTTTTTCCACAAAGTTACTAACGTTATGTACAATTTCTCATCCCTGGCTATGTACAACAACACCTTGTTGTCCGACTTTTTCAGCGACATTATTTAATTAAAACTTATTATTATCCAAAACTTTTATTTTAACAAATGAATTATTTATATTAGCACGACACAAAACACAAACAACTACGAATAGCACTAATAATTGAAACCGAATAACAGGACGAGTAAACTATCTGCAATATATATATATTTACCCCATTCCTATTTCATGAACGAAATCGGGCAACATCGGAAAAATACTGCCAATAATAAAGTATCCATGTAAACGAGACCGCTTCTGTTCAACTTCTAATTTAACTAACGCAAAAATCGCGAACGTTGCCGCTTCATTTAGCAAAACATATTCTACATAATAATAATAATACGGAAAACTTTTAAGCACGCCTATGTAGTAAAAATTCAATGAACAAAAGGGATGAGAATACTCTCACGCTCTTTGTCAGGTATGACGTGTTTCTGGTTTTCTTATTTGATTCGTACTTTACACAAATGAAAATCAAAATGCGAACGAGAACATAGCAAGAACGTTTCCTATTATCGCTTGAATATGTTACTAAATAGCTCGTGAATAAGGCTGACCAAAACCGAATTAATGTCTCTTTGTTCATGAAGCCATTTCTCATATTTATACTGAAACAATGTATGTATATTTAGATGCAAATACGCACCGTTATCAATTCTTCGTGGAGTAGGATAAAATCGTACTTTTTATGAAAATAATAGAAATTGATGGTTATATTACTGTAACGCCTCGTTTCCATGAAAGGTAGCGATAAAAACTGAACAAAAGGTATCATATATGCATTACAGAAAAACACAGTTCACTGGATCTAATATTTATTTAATATGTACATTATCATGGATAAAATATCCCGGTAAATATTATGTCACATCTATATCTCTAACCTGTAAGTGGATGAAATCATCATTCAATGAAACTATTTCGTCACTGTAGATTGTACTGTCAAATCTCAGATACTATTTTTCACAAAAACTGAGATATTTTTCTAGTTAAACAATTGTGAATGAACTTGATTTATACACCACATTTTTTCAAGGGTTTGGTGATAATTTCCGATACCTGAAATCTACATTCAGATGACCGCAGTTTTACATTACATACAATGATCTTTACTCTCATTCCTTGAACTAAATTAATATAACCCCTTCCGTCTTCACTGGTGCTGTTTTTTCTTACATAAAAAAAGAAGTATAGAGCACACATACTTATCAACATAAAAATTGATAATAGGTATGTAAAACTTTGTATTAAAAGCTTACCTTCAGTCTCTAAGGACTTGGTTATGGAAACGCGCGAAAGACAGTGTAATTGTGAGTGTTGGTGTAGAGGTAGTGTAAACAGTGTGTTCATTATGAATATAACCAACGGTTCCAGAAATTCCAACTTAGTTAAAATACCACCCGCCCAAAATAATTTTTCTCATTACCTTAAAAACACTTTGTAAATTAAAGAGAATTTGTTCCTAGTAATTATCGCTGCTAGATGACTGGGAGTCACCTTCGAACTGAAGGTGACAAAGCCCTTTTCCTTGAGGCACTTTTTTACTTTAGAAACTGGAAGAAGATTGAAAACAAAAATAAAAACTGTTACAAATGAAAGTCAACAATCTTAATATTGTTATGAATACGAGGACGGTTCGAAGAAATATTTAGATTCAACTCTAGACAATCAATCCAGCGAATCTTTGATATTTTCAAAATATCTGAAAAATAGTTTCATAATGTACGCATTTGTCTCTGCTAGTACCTTCTCATTTGTCTGAAACAATGTGGTAATACAGTTACATTACACAGTGTTCATATAAACGAAAAAAAAAACGGTTTTTAATTGCTTGGGAGCACGACCCTCGTATCAGTTCTATTGTTCCAACTGAATTTCTGTTTTTGGGATATAATGATTTGGGTACACTACCTCTACTTTGACTTATAGATGAAAAACTTCAACTTGATCACGTTATTTTAACATGGGCTTTGAGTTAACCATTTCGGGTTAGTTACTGTAAATAACAATCCCAGATAATCAGCATCATATGTGTTTTTATAATCTATAATCACAAATGTTATCATCCTCTAAAAAGTCACTTTTTCAACCTCCCTCTTTTATTTTTTAAGAAGAAAATGAGACAATGTGATAATAACTATCTTGAGGACCTTATTGTAGGGAAAAATTTGTTATGGAATCTTTTAGAATATTTGAATGCACATATTCCATTTCTTCAGCATGTTTGTATATTTAACACGTGGACAGTAATTTGACTTAGTGTTTGTTTCATGAAAAAACAGTAGCAATTATCATACAATTGTCTCACTAATTTTCGAATCACTAATCGAAAGTACAACAATTATATATCAATAAAAAACTATCTCAAGTGATAATTAGAGAAATAAAAAAGTCTCTATCAGTTAATAGTCAATTTTAATATATGGAAAATGTATTATATATATATATATATATATATATATATATATATATATATATATATTCTGGATAATTTTCTAGTTCTTTTAACCTTTTTGGGTGTCAGACAAAAATTTCAGTTTCTCTTTTACTCTTCCATTCTTTAAAATTTTTCTTTTTTTAAGGTTAATATCCTTTATTTGGTTACTTGATAGTATGTCCTGCTTCCAACTCTTTTGTGTCTCTATTCATTCCGAAAATCTGTTTATACCAATTAGATATTACATTTCATTTGCGTTTATCGTTATCGTTATTGGTATTATTGAATTGCGCATCTTCATTTTCAATTTTATATCAATATGTCTGAGTATGGATTAATTTATTCATAGTATATTTTCGTTGATTAATTTTAATTAATTGTCAGTATGGTTACTAACTATTCATACGCTACTACTTTGTTTCAGTTTCTCGTTTCTGCGTTTTATTTCATTTGTTTCATCTTGTTCACAATTTCATCGCTTTGGCTTTACATATAATCACAACGTATATTCACTAGCCTCTACCTCTTATTTCTGGTATTTCGTATCAATACCACATCATCTGTATATAGTGGTGAGTTGACTGTTTCACATTATTTTACCAATTATCGTGTTTGACTGTTCAGTTTTGTGTTTTAATCGTTCTGTTTTCATTCGATTGTGTTTATCTGTAGCGGAACCTTCAACTTCAATTTTTATTTAATTGAAAACGTTGAATTCATTTGAAATTTTGCACAGTTATAAAGGACAGATGGCAATAGAATTTGATAAATTTGCTTTCTTATCCTTGCCGAGATACTCACAATCTTTAAGCTCGATTTTTTCTCAATTTAATTCTGATAAATTTGAAATATTACAAGCTTTTCAAAGACATATCTAATTTAGTTTTTCGTCAGTGAATCTCCACTTTATTCTTTTTTTTTTGTAATGCAAATGAACATGAATCACTTTTATAAACGTCCAAAAATCATTTTTCAAATACACAAATTCTATTCCGCAATATTAACTGTTGTTGAAATATACTTATCGATTACTCCAAACAAAATAGCGACAAAAATCCAGATATATTTTTTCCATTATCAGTCCTGGTTCAGTCGGTTAGTCGTATCAAAGAAATGTGGTAGGTAATGGCGTCGAGACGCTTCCCATAGCGAAATTGATTTATGCATGCCGACTCTTACACAAAATACTTCACGGTACAGAACGAAAGTGTAGAGCAAATAAGTTTGTTAGTCATTTTTAGCGTGTGAAAGGAAATAATGAGGATAGAGAATTTAGAACCGCCTCGAGAAATATTGAAAATATAATGAAATATTTGATTTGAATATTGATTATAATAAAATGTGTTTATTTTGTAATGTGATACACACTGGTTCCCTAGGTCCCATTTTAATCTCTCCTGTCTAGATATCTAGTGAAACTATAGTATAAAGACTTAATTAATTGATAGAAAAAAATAAAAAAAAAAATTAAACGTATTCACCAATACCGAGATATGATTATAGGGTAGATACATTTGCTACCTTGGGCGTTGACCGTGAATAATTTTGTCTAAAAATTTCTGTAGTTATTCAATTCCACATATCATATATATGATTCATATCGGGTGACATTGCCGGTCAGTGATATTTCCGACATAAAAAACATCATGCTGGCCTATTTCTCCACGTAATGGATGAATAATAACAGCATCCACGTAGCTGAGCGTACCAAGAGAGAAGTTTCCTGGTGAAAATCTCATATCGGCATAAATTCTTAAGTACGAAGGCGAACAACATAAGACGTGGATCTATCAGAAAAGTGTGGAATGAGGAGTGCATATCTGAAGAATGCAGCACATCACTTATCTGTCCAACCTACAAATAGGGTTAAAAACTAAACCACACCAAATACAGAGGCATTTCCCTACTGAACGTCACCTACAAAGTAATGACCAGGATACTGTCTAGAAGGTTGAAGGTGTTGTACGCATGTGGTTTCAGATGAGGAAGAGCAAGACAGCTGTATCCTTGAAAACTGTTAAGAATACAACTTAAAAGTGTACCAGCTGTACATAGACTACTGGCAAGCTTATGACATCATAAAAAGAAGTTGCCTTTATGAAACGCCAGTGTGCCAAACAAGTTAATAAGACTGGTGGTTATGACCCTATACAACACCAACTGCAAAGTGATGGTAGACGGCATACCATCACGCTCATTCAAAGTTAGAAAAGGTCTGAAGCAAGGGGATACTCCTTCTTGTATTCTGTTCAACCGGACCTACCCAGGAGGAACACTACTCAACCGATTAAGATAGAAGGTATCCTATGCAGTTTATGTTGACCTGTTAAGAAGAAGGGAAATAGAGCTTAGAGAGGATCCCGGATGTTCCATAAAGAATTCAATCGAGTAAATCTCAGTGTGAACGAAACTAAAACAAAGTACATGCTCATATCGCTCATCCGAGACCACGCAGATACGGCAGCGTTCACGGTAGATAACTCCACCGAGCTTTTTTTCAAAATCAAATCCTATACCTCTTAAAAATCACTGATTATTAAAATCCTTACTGATTCGCCTCAGATCAAGATGTTTTTGTTAACATATTCAATCTAAGACCTGCTTTTACAAAAAAAAATTTCTATAAATCAATATTTTCTTATTGTCTTGTAATTCACGTGACATTTCTGGGACCAAAAAAATATAATTCATGCAAAATGCCTTATTAAAATGTAATTTATTGGCTTCACCTCGAGGTGTATGGGATAAGTTGCTGGAATATAGCCGCCCTTTCGTATCCTTTCTTCGAAATTACTTTTCTTTCATAAAACATATGAATGGTGTTAGGAAAATATTACAAAAGAAACCTCACCAATATGAATAAAATGTTTTTATTACCAATAAATTCTTCAAAGGTTTCAATTATTGACAAAATTTCCAGAAATAGCTATAAATTCATGTAATAGAGCTCCATTTTCAATTCCTTGTAGAATTGTGCTTGAAAATTGAGTAGACTAGCTTCTATTTTTATACAGGGTGTACAAATATTACGACAAAATTGGCCGTAAGTAAATGTTTTGAGAGATCCAAAATGGAACATACACATCTTGAATACATTTCATTCTATCATGAAATATACAAACATATACAACTGACGTTTATATAAAATTTCGAGGCTCCATCTATGTAAAGGTCCAAATTGAGAGTTTCATTCCAAACAAAATAAATTAACGATCACTAAAATTAATTAATCGGTCGTGGTTATATTTGAGAATTGTGCAAAATCTCAAGATCTACTAAAGAAGTTTTACCTTTTTGATTGATCAGAAAATGGTCAACAGTGTGTTTATTTCATTATTAGTAATAAAAGAGTACAGTATTTATATTAAATAAAGTCATTCAAGGAAGAGAAAAACTTGTAATTGATTAGAATGTGAACATGATACAGTTTAATTATGCGTTTTTATATATCCAAAATATGCGTTATGCAGTGAAAAACTTTACTTTTGTCACAAAAGTGATAGGTACACAAAAAATATAACCAAAGTCACATGTTGTTCGTTGCACGTGTCAGTCGAAATGCAGTTAATCACTTTAATAGAATCGTAAAAATTTACATATCCCTTTTTTCATAAAAAAAATAATGAAATTTGAAACTCAAATTGATGAATCAAAAAAGAAAAATAACTAGTTTACTTTTGTTGATAGATAATTGAATTTGGTTCTGTTCCATTTGCTAATTTCTGAAATGAAAATGTGAAGAAATTTTTAATATTAGCTACAGCTTTGCTGGTTTTTCCATGAAAAACAAATTTAAAAGGTAGACGAAGATGAATTAAAACTAAGTTTCACCAATGTACTTGCAGATAACGAAGTTTTCAACATTCCTGCGAAATATTTCACTGCTAATGGCATTAATAAAAGAAGATTCCTTAATTAGTTTTTGATGAATGTTTATAAAACGAAGGCACAATTTTGAATTTGAACTTTTTCATTATTATTACAGAAAGTGTGCAATTCTCCGCAGTAGAGTTGAAATTGTTTTAGCTTCACTGCACGAGAAGATTTATGAGTATATCTTTCTCAATTTTATATGTACACTTGTTACCCAACATATATTCGTTTTTCACGTTCTCCAATTCTCCAATTCTATTTGCTTGTTTCCAGAGAATTCTTCATATATTATTATCGTACGAAGTTTTCAAGTCCGTCCGGTCCTGTTAATACTTCCAAGAGATCTGAAAATGCGATGTCAATGCTTGGATTGAAGAAATCGATTGAAAATGTTTGAATCAGGTCTGGAACGTCACATTGCCAATATAAATAGAGCAACGGTATCAAAAAAAGTTCAGTTCAGTTCAGTTTAGAAGTACGGAAATGGCAAGATAAATATAGTTAATTTGTAAGCGTATTTTTTTAAATAGGGTTGTATAAAGTGCAGATAAATTGAAATAAATTTGTAGAGAATAAATAAACGTTTTTATCCTCCTCTCTATATTGTAAACAACGCATTTTGACTCTGTTTTGAGGACGTAAATAACAAAAACCAAAATGGCATCGATTGCTTTTGACGACGGGTTGCAAGTCAACTTACCATCCTTGGATGTAATCATTTCTACTAGATGTATCTTATTTTCTTGAAAATCACCCTATATTCAATGAGCTTCAACTAAAATTATAACAAATTTTTTATTTCATCAACCCCGTTAATCTAGCAATGATGTATAAACATTAAATTATATTATGTCATATGAATATTAATCATTATTAAAATTATTTGCACCATTTTTTGAAGTATTGATACGTTGCTTCAGACCTCTACCTCGATTTTTCTGACAACAGATAGATATTTGCTAATTCTTCTATATCTATTTGGCTGTTTTTTTAATTCAACACTTCAATTGTCCCGCAATTTATTATGATACAGAAACCGGTCAAAGCTGTCCCTCATTTTATACGAAAATTGTCGAATTGAATTTAAAAAAAACTATGTTACCATCAATATTTGCTTCAAAATATTCATTGATATTATTGAAATTATTTGTTTTTTCGAGAAAAAACGTGATTCTAGGTTTTAAAAAGCTCTTATTATTCAATATATCCTCAATGAACTTAAAATTTATTGATTCCGTTCTTGAAGTGGGAATTTATAATATTAAGTAATTTTTCACAGATACAATCATCTTTTAGTTTTACGAATATTGTTTTCCACGCATGAATGTCTGAAAAGAAAACCAAATCTGGTGAATAGTGTGTATGTTAATCACTGATTTTCGCAATCGTTTTAACGTTGCGTTATGGTTTCTTCTTGTATGAAGGAGGCCTTTGTTCATGAATCATCTCATCTCGTTGAGCTAAAATATTATAATATTTCTCTACATTCATAGTTTTACTAATGTGGATGGCATTTACAACCAAAATTCTTTTCGTGTCCCTAAAATGTTAACTTCTGGATGGACCCTTGGCCACTTTGAAGCAGTAGTTCTGGGTTCGTTCTATTCCTTGTTTTGATTCAATACCATGATGGTACATTTAAGATTAGAGCTGAAAAACGACACGAAAGTCTCTTCATCCTTCCAAAAGGCTCAAAATTATTGGAAAAGTTCATTTTTATTCTGCTGCTAGACAAATCTTTGTAAAACCTAAGACTTAAGCCAGAATTCACATATATGAATGATAAATTTTTGTCCTTAATGAACGTTTTGAATTGAAAATGAAGAGTACAACCACAATATTTGGTTTCAAACAACCATTATTTACGTCGACAATCTTTATAGCAGAATCTGGAGGAACTATAACTACGCTGTGTCGCTATAGTGAATGGAAGTGATGAACGATATTAAAAAGACAGAAATTAGAGACCCAGACGATGAATTATCGCTTAACCTTTGCCGCAAGAAATCCAGATATCTACAGTATCCTCCCAAATTGCCAATTCTATATTGACAAAATCAAAAAAATATAAAAACATACTACATATGAGGAGTTGGCCTACAAAATTTTTCTTATTTGTTTTGAAAAATCATAAAAACCTCACAGTGGTCTAGAAATTACGACAATCCATCAAATAATTTTACTCAAAATCTAGAATGTTTTAATATTGAAAGATTATTATAACGTAATTTATTTATCAAAAATTTTAGTTTGGATCAATTTATCAAACGATTTGTCAATTCTAAAAGTAAGAGATAGATTTTTAGCAATACGGAATCTTAAATGCAAAAGCAGTAAATTGGTGGTAAGTTCAATTAAATCAGACAAACGCCGGCGAAGTATATTTTCCGTGGACATCTCGAAGAATCAAAGTATAAATCAACTGAAATTTAAAAATAAAGACAAGTGAGGAATAGGGACAACAAAACAACGGTTACTTATCTCTCTATAAGCTAGCAATAGTGCTCAAATTTCTTATATTAGCCAATATTCCAATATTGCACATTTTATTAAGAGGTTATGAAAATTGAAACGTACAGAACCTTGGCAAAATATGCTGTTTTATCTTTTTTCTATTGAAAAATCGTTTTGGACATACAGTTTTGAAAATAAGAAAGTGAGCAACTTTGTTAATGGCTTCAAGTAGGCAGGACAAGAGATATTTTGATCTTTCCTCGAGACAACGCCGTCTTGTTTCATAGAAAGGTGGAATAGACACGTTTTGACGCTTTATTTAAATCGCTCTATATGATTTTAAGACGTTATCAACGAAATATCTTCACTTTCAGTTTCATAGAACGCAAATGATGCAAAAAAATCCAAAATCAAATTCATTTACTCATACACTTTATTCAATTCTTATCAACACTACTAAATAACAATACGTTATAAAGTAACTGATTGCTTATTTATGGTTATTTTCAATCATTTGTGTGAATTTCCGAATCTCTAGGAGCGGTTTAACTATCATTATTTCTTATACATGCCGCCTAAGAACTCTTTTGAATAAATTCTCCGTGATCTGCTTCGTAGTGAGCCTATTTCGTTTTGTCACGTTTCGGCAGAAGCCTCAGGAGTTTTCTAGACGAGTTTATGCGTCCTCGTGATCTCTGATCTTCGACTTGTAGATAATAGTGTAACATCCTGTCACTGCCAGATTTTCCCAAAGAGTGTGTCTACACAGATAACAAAATTTACCAAGTGTAACGGTAAATACACTGCTATAAACTTGTATACTTTATCGGAGATATTTAAACAAAATATAGGATTTCCAATGATTTAACAATCAAAACAAGGATCTTCTTCAAATTTTCTTATATTGGATCAGGGGCTACTAAAAGCTTCATCAAAGAAACTTCAATCGATTATAAATCAACAAAACGTGAAATTTGCCATTTACAAGGGCTAATCGTTTTGCTCCGGACCTGATCTATTTATAATAAAAAATTGTGAGATTTTCTTTTCAAATACAGTCTATACTGAAATTATCCCATTTACCCATCAATGTTCTAGCAGTTCCAATGTGCCTCAGAAGAAAGATTGCCGAGCCTTCGCAAACTACCGATTTACCGCACATATGACTTCATTATCTGAAGAATATCAGTAATCTTTAAATTTTGAAAAAAGTCAGTAATGTGTTATATCTGTTAAGATTCGCTATTTGTCTAACAGTCACAGGTCGAACTTGAAATACGAGATGATGGACTGCTTTAACATTTCGTTTGAGGTGGTGGTTCTTTCGCTGCGACCAAATTCAAATTTTTGAAAACACGCATTGAGGTCAAGTTTTTTGAATGATAACAGTGCACTGTTTGATATAGTCAGTTTCGATACTGAAATGTGATTTGATAAATTTGTAAATTGTATATAAGCTAGAGGCATTCGTAGAAATGATTACGGAAAATAATTAAGAATAGTTTTTGATTTTAGGTCTCTTTTTAATAACAGGTGAAAATTTTATGTTTCGAACTACTTTAATCATTAATATCTAAAGATCTAAACAATTTAAGTGGAATTTTAGTTCTATTTCATAAATTTTATTACAACTACGTATAATTTAGTTGATGGCTGACACATATTTTTAAGAGAAGAATCAGAGGAAAAAATAATTTTTCTTGTTAAAAAGATTTCTATTTTGATTTTAATCTTGTTCGAACAAGCTCGCGAAATGGAAGATACTTTGTGTGACAGCTTTTTTAATTGAAGAAATATTTATAAGAAATTACCTGTATCATGATGTTTTATTGTAAATGCCTAACTATACAAAATAGTTTACAGGATATTTTCTTTAGGAATTAGATTTGGAAGATGGTACCAGTCGTTTTAGCAACTTTCGATCCATTTTACAGATATTTGCAACTGAGCAAATCCAATTTTTTTATACTCAAAAGCCAGATTTGTGAAGATACATTTTTTTTGAAATTTTTGCAATACCCAAAAACAGTGAATATTGTTGTAACCGCGCTAACCCTGCCAGAAGTTGATTTTTCTACTTTAAATATATTAAATAACATATAGAAAAAGTTTCAGCCTTGTGAAAGTACTTTAGCCGAAGTGGCGACCAGCTCTCCCTCCGACTAAATAATGGAATAAATTACACGATAATTTTGAGTCACTGAAGAAATGAAGGAACAAAAACTAATTATATTATAATCGTATAATGACGAGAATTATTGTGGTAATTCTATTTGTCTCTTTTTATTATACCCGAGAGACGGATATAACACATTAGTGAGATGTGGCATTTGACTAATATATGATAAAGACAGGTATATATAGCAAATTATTACTGAAGTTTGTTAACAAATAACGTAAAAGGCAAATTTGAGAGTACGTAATACAGTTATTCCCAACTCTCTGGATTCTCATGTTATGAATACCAAGTTCTTGTTTAAATTAAACTGATAACACATTGTAGATACTAATTTTTCTCTCATAAGTACTGAATCATAATACTGTTAAACGGTTATCCACGCTTAAAATAAACAGATTTTATCAGTTTAGAACAAGTCTGTTCCCATAACTCATTAAAACTTTATTCATTATTCTAATTTTTTGAATCGCTGTTTTGTTTTCTTAAAAGAGCAGATGGGGTTTAAATTACCCTTTAATATGTTGTACTGAAACTTTTTTCATCATTTTTCAAGGACTTCATTTAACATAAAAGGGTACGATGAACATTTTTGTAAAAACGTAAAACTGAAATTGTATAAAAGAAAAATATTACTGCGTTACGATTTCTTGTCCATCTACCATATTCTTCTGATATTAATTTATTTGGTGATGACAGAGAAACGCATTGAAAAGATATTTCAAAAAATAAAATAGTTTTTTTACATCCATGTAGCTTTTTGATTGGAAAGTCACTTGTTTATCTAACCGTATCTAATTAAAAAATCTCCCATTATGATAGTCGCTTTTTGGCCGTGCGATGTGCTTGTTCATTGTAAAATTCATCAATTTTTGAAAGGATGCAGTAGGCGCAAGCGAGCTTCTTGATGTGATAGGCGATGATTCACCCTCAACTGAAAGTTGTTAGAATAAAGTCATTAATAAAAATCATTCGAAGTTTCACGCAACTCCGACTCTTCAATCAATTCAAAATGAAATTTACATTGAACGGTATCGCCTACGCTTACATTTCCTTTATATAATCGGTGCTTGGTATAAGGGTGGGGGCGAGTCGTGCAAATTCTCAGGAAAGCAAAGTTAAGATTGTAGTTGTATGGAATACTCAATTTTTTTTAGAAGAGAAAATTAAACGGAAAATTGTTTCTCTACGTAGTTTCTTGAATTTAAAAAACAAAGGAATTTCTTTCCTACAATGCGACATTACAAAAGTATCCCCAAAGCAAAAATTGTGAAGTAAAGTTAGGTCTTTATTTATATTTGTGAAATGAATCAATTACCTACTTGCTTGTTAAGCCTAGTGAGACCTACTTCTAAAACATTTTTCACTAAAAAACTAGTAGAAGATTGGAAATGATTCCTGTTGTACCTGTTTCTTCCATTATCTTTATTTTTCTATCTTTTCGAATTCCTGTGAAATTTTTCCTCTTTTAGTCTTGTTTCGCTAATTTCAGGAATTCAGTTCTTCCTTTATATACTTCATCATTCCTCAGTCTCCATTATTTTTCTCTGTAATATTTCTGTCTGTATTCTCACAATATATCAATACGAATTCATCTATTTCCCAATAATTATTCTTATTGTTTTTAGTTCCAATACTTTTACAACAAATTCATTCTCTGTCTCACTAAATTGTGATGTATACAGGACTCATGGTAAATTGGTAATTGTCTCTAGATTTCATTAGTTAATTTGCTGTCGTTTATATAGTTTATAAGTTTCTCTTGATATTCTTCTTTAGTGAATGTGGTAGTTAATTTTTCTTTTGGTCAGTATCTTAAACAGTTAATTAAGAGGAGTTTCGCAGTTAAATAACTAATGTACATTTTGCACATTTATGTTGTTTTCCGGCAAGTATGACTAACGGACGAAGACGAAAAAATATCACTTTTCAAGTCAGCTCTAATTTCGTCCTTGTTTTTCAAAGCATTTGTGTAAACATTATAAAAGCCACCATATTTATTTAAGGTTCTTGAGAATTCTTGTTCTATTACGCTTGTTAGAGTTTCTGATTTATTGAGGTGGAAAAGACCAATGTCGGCAGTAGGAAGAGCTATTGTCCAAGGGGAGAATGTATTGAGGGATTCCTCAATTGTTTTTTCTGTAACTCAGTCAATTATCGACATCGCGATTCTGTATAAGGAAATCTCATTTTTAAAATATGTAGATAAATTTCCATTCAGAAGAGATCTAAAAAGCGTTATAAATATTCCTGAATAAACAATAACAAAATATCAGTCAATATCATAAAAAGGTTTATCTCACTTTTTGGGAATGTCCATTAATCGGAAAATGCTAAATAGAGAATTGAAAACCATTTCAAACCCAGCATGATAGTTTTATTTATAGGACTTATGATCTATATAGGATTAAATTGGCAGTTGAATAATTTTATACTTTGAATATAAAAATTGAACCCAGCATTTTTTATTGGCATTTATCATTTATTTAACCCATTAAATATTTTCACATCCGTTTTTGGAATACTCTGGATCCATGTCTATTATTTTGTAGCTTAATTCGCTATATTATGTTACTATTTATTCATAATTTTATTATTCAATTTATCAGAAATAATGATGAAAGTATTCGTTAGCAACCAGCCCAATTTTTTAACTCTCAATTTTGTTCCACACGCACTCCATTTATTATTTCGTGTTGAGTAACAAAAAGGGACACGGAAAGTATTGCTTTCTTAAATTTCTTTCCAACATATTCTCTCCTTATCTTTATTTCGCCATTTTGTATGCATATTTTTGATACCAGACCATATTCACGCACCACATTCAGCCTTCTAGCAAATTCTTAATGCCAGACCATACTGATACACTGTTTACACTACCATCACAATTACATTATATGACGCGTGTTTCAATAACCAAGTTATCGTCTTCAGAGTCTGCATGTCATTGTTTGTTGGTGTAGTGGTACTGAAAACAGTGTGTCAGTATGAATATCTGCAACATTTCCAGAAAATCCAATTTAGATATAAGACCAATAAAAAATTGGTTTTGGAGTAAAATATTTCGGGATGGGACTCCATCCAATTTTCAAATTTTTTATTACAAAGAAAATGTTGTACCGATCGAAACATATGAAAATCTTAAGGTGCGATAACAAGGTTTGACTTGCACAGTGCAGTTTTGCAGTTTCCTATTACAGAATAACGCCTTTTCTATTGCCAACCGTCAGATTTTTAAATTAATTATTGATTCACTCGATACAGTTGTCCTTAATAAAGATCTGCGTCAACAGTTTTCCAAGTTTCAGCATTTCAAATTGAACAATTCCGCACTTACATCACCAAACACATATAAGTGCTTTTTTAGGAGGTAAATCTAGCTTTGCAGTACTTCGTGCTGATTCATTTGAAAAAAGCCACCGCCTGTTGCGTTTTTAATTATCATAGAACCGATGAAGCAATACATTACATGTGATGGATCGGTTGGATTCGTTCTTTTCAAGCAGATTATAGAGGAGTTAATCACCTGCTCTCCTTATTTTTCCAAATTGCTGCAAATATTCTTGAATGGTGGACCAATGTTGGGTAAGAGTGCTTGATAATTCCTCGATTTTCTGACATAAGTTTGAATCCACTTCTCCCGTTATTATGTCGTTTTCTGATGTTGGTCTTCTTGATCTATAGGAGTCAGAGGGATCCAAATTACCGGATCTGAACTAGGAGAATTATTTCTGGTATTAACGAACTACTAATACATTTCTTCGATAACAATCAAATATTGATATGCGCAGAAATGGCATTACTTCCTGGTATCTCTAATAACCTACAACGCATCCCTGTAATTGCCGAATGTTGCACCCCTTCTGTCTAGAACTATCAATATAAAAAGTGTACGTATACTATCTTAATATTATTTAAATTGAATCTATAATCATCACTTCAATATAACGAGCAATACTTAATTACGAAAATTAAAACCACTAATTAGTGTTCGATGCGTTACCATACTTTGTATTTTCGAAGTGACTCAGGGGCTGGAAGCAAATCTGATAACTTCATATGAATCAAACATTCATTCTGCACACATGGACACTGCGTTAAACCAGTTGTCATGATGTCATATCTTATTTCGAAAGTCAAGCTTTCAAATTACATATTCTCAACTGGAACAAATGTATTTTAAAAATAAATTTTGAAACCGTTTTTTGAATGAAAAACATATCCAAACTATCAATTTGACATTAAAAGGATCATTGCAGATCGATTTTGGTGTTTGCACACAAGATCAAACTCGTATCTTTCTCTTCGGCCTTTTATCTCTGATCGATATGCATGAGCAGTGAAAGTTTGAAAATGAATATTAAGGGATGTTAAGTTCTCTACTAGTATAGTAATCATGTTTGTGTTTATGCATATTGAACGTAATTTGCAGTTTAAGTTTAATATAGATTACGAATTGAATAATCTACTGTAGTAATTGCAGGAAGTGATGTCCATCTACTTCCTGACAGTCAAATAGATTATTTCGGGCTAAGCCGCCATATTGACTTGGGGAATTAGTATTGCATTATTTACATTGAGTCGGTTATTAGTTGTAGGATACTGTTTTATTATTATTTTATTTTTATATGCCTACATTTCGTGCGGTGATAACCTGCAGTAGTGGAGGCAACAGAAACAATTATTTTAACACATCGGATTAAAGAGATAGAGGGGCGAAATATACGGGTTGAAAAGGCGGATAAGCATATTTCCGAAATGTCATGATTGTTTTAAAAACATTTGTTTCGAATGACACAGAAGCAAATTCCTGTTGCAGACAGTCACTCCTTTATGCAGTCCTATGAATCAAATGTATTCACCAATTTTCTTTTCTGATTTTTACCCTATTTCGAAATTTGTATAGTTAAGTTCTAAGTATTGTATATAATCTGACGCCTACAGCGGCATCCTGTTGTTACATTAACTAACTTTTATTATAATATATAGTAATGTTTTATATATCGGGTGTATCCGTTGTTTGATCTTTGATACTTTTTATACTCTTTTTAGTAAAGAAAGTGTAACCATCACAAAACTTCTCTTCTCTTCGTCCCTTAGCAAACTCATGTCGAAAGCTTCGTATACGATGTCACCTTTGAAGTAGTAGATTTGTAATGAAGTGATTCGAATAGTCATGTTTAATAATATTGTGACAACACTAACGATCTTTATGATTCATGGTTTTTATTGAATTTATTAATAGAAAGAAAAAATTTATAACGAAAGTAATTACCCACAGTAATCAACGACCAAAAGGATATCATTTGCAAAATATGTTGAGAGTAGGTCCCATAAATGAACTAAAGGTCAGTTGTACATATTTACCGTGGTAACAACATAAATTCAACGTTCCGGAAGCTTCTCGAATTTTTTATACATTCAGCAATTAACTGTGCTGAAAATGAGATCGTTTAAGCCTACAATTATACTTTATGTAATTTTTGGGGTCTTCATCCGAATTTCATGAAACTTTGGAAATAATTTACTCAAGCCAAACAAATTACTAGAAGGGTTGAGATATTTAAGGAAATTAATGTATGTCATAATGAATACAACACGTGGTGCTTTAATGCTGTCGGCTCAATTAAGTTTGGTTTAGATTACAAATGCCTCAATTAGCATCGTCTTCACATGTTCCTAGATTAACTAAGATAACTTTCTATATCTATATAATTTTATACAGAGTTTTATCGATTTAATTCTACATTGTTTTTTAAATTTGCACGTATCTTGTGCCTATCGTCGCATGTATTAGCGTATCATATTCTATTATTCAGCAGCTTCCTTTGTACCATCTTCCATAATTTTTTGGCGTTATCCACCACAATTAATTTGACTCAACTATATAAGCTAATTTGGTTCCTTGGTTAAAACGGAACGATATTTCTATTATCCATTATTGAATAATGGAAACTATCTCCGAAGACGATTCTACAAATTAATATAAATTACTGGAAACAAGAAACGTTTCATCATTTATATATTTATTTGAAAATTAACTATCAAAGAAAGCTCAACGAATACAAAGCAATAATGTAAAACCAACTTTTATTTGACTGAGATGAGAAACAAAACCTTCTGAAGAAGTTGAGATAGTTATAACCCTAAATTATGGTCTAGGTGTTCCCCAATAAATCTTAAAATAATCAGATTTAGTTACCTGTATACCTGTTTGTTCATTGTTTCCACCTCATCCCTATATACCTTTCTGATCTTCCATTTTGAATCTTTTACTTTTATTAATTGGTTATCAACATATTCTATAATGTTCTTTCGTTCACCTTTCTGCTTGTATTTTGAAATGAAATGAAATTATAATGAACTAATAAATTTTTTTTTTCGAGTCTCTTCGCAAAAATTTTTATTTGCGATACTCATTCGCTTTACATACAAAATATCGTTATCAGAGTAATAAATTAACCTTATTCCGAGAAATTTACTTGGGAGAGGACAATTGAAGAATGAAAAAAGCGACTGTTTGTTTGACAATAGTCCTAACGATATCTTTAAGATTGCTCTGAGTAGAGAGCGAAATTGAATAGAAAAATTCATTTATTTTATAGCCAATTATAGTCTAATTTACATGTATCACAGAAAAAATCACTGTCGTATATCTATGTCCAAAATTACTGAAATTGACGGTAGTGACGTTTTATACATGACTCCCTAGCGGCTTGGAGGGATCCGATGCACGCCAAAACAATTATAGAAAAATAAATAGAATAATGCATTTCATTTGAATAATCAAAAAATGTCAAAACATGAATATTTCAATGCAAAATTATTCTGCTTTATTTTTGACAAATTACGATGAGACATATTTATTTGACAGAGTCGATTCACACTCGTTAACGATTTCAGTGATCCAATTATTTGCCCAAAAAATTGATTTTAGCACTTTTGAAGATCGACATGCCTTACTCAACACTCTTTGGGTAATTTTGGTATGATATCAGATAATTTGAAAAAGAAAAAATGAATTGAGGAATTGGACTTTTCCAAATAATTTTTGGAGACTTAATGAACATACATATACGAAAATAATAAAGAGAAAAGCAACCGAAAAATCATCATCACCACCCAATAGATTTGAAATTCGATATTTCCTTGTATCTAGTTAACATCAAAATAACAAGGGAATTTTCACATCAAAGAACGTTTAATGCATGAGAGTTTAACATTACATACATTGAGAATATCACGTAATATCACAGCATCAGTCACTTCTATCCCAGCTTTCGTTAGCCAATGAAAATGTAAATAGTTGTATGAGCAACATTTAATAGGTAAATTATCTAAGATACTTACGTGAACTTTCAGTACTATGCCTCTATAATTATTGTCTATTTTGTCACCTTTTATAAAAACTGGTAAAATGAATTTTTCTGTAGGAACTCTCTCTTCCATCTTTCGCTTTGTTAGCATTTGTACTCGTAGACTCTCCGAAATTTAATAACATTTCTGTTGCCTGCTGCTTCACCTCTTTTCCGCTCCTCTACTGTTTGTTCAATTGTACGGCTCTAGATACCGTTCATCCTGGATTTCTAATTGTTCTTCTTCCTTAGTCGTTCTATAGTTTCTTTATCTTATCTCTATACAACATCATTTTTTATTTATCACATTGTTCGATATCCCCTTTATTCATATCTTTGAATCTTGAAGAAAATTTACCAAATTCCTTCATTGTCTATCTATCTTTTTATCAAATTTTCTCTATGCTTCGATAGCTGCGATTACAATGTCTTTAACGTTTTTTATTTGAATTTTTCAGTATATTCTCTGTATTTTTTTATTATGTATCTGTATTTTTCAGCTACTTCCTTCTCCCTTCACTTATATGATTCACTTGTAATCTTTATATTGTAATGTATCTCTATTTACACTATTTATATCTGTGGGGTGAATTTATAAACACTCATTTAATTTATTTAAACAGTAACATTAGACTTAACTAAATTATCAGTAATACGTTACTAAATTATCTAATGTATTCAAATTTACCGGTTACTTTTCTATTTCGTTCCTTTCATTATAACTTCGCCTCCAAAAAAACTCGAATATATAGCAGAAACCACATTTCCAGAATTCCAGAAAGTGAACAAACAAAAAAAAATAAATAACAAGACCTTCTTAGAAATAAGTTAAAAAAAATCTTTATATAAAAACAAACCACAAACAAATTCTGTTTTCGTCAAATTTCATACTTTCATTATAACCGAACTGGACCGGCTTCATGGTCTGTGTCCTGGTATTGTTCGTAACAATCTTTTTTATATAATTCCTGTATGACTCCCACCTTCTATTTTGCTTTTAGAAATGGCCACTCTGATATCTGCAATATCTCTTCTATTTAGTTTTCAAAATGTTATAATATATAATCTATTCATTTGTCTATGGTAAATTTTAATTTAGTAACCATCAAACCTGATTGAAGCAACAACATTATGAAAATAGTTTAACGTCATCTTATCCATAATAAAATGATTTTTTTTAAATTATTCATTAAATGTTTTAAACAATGAAAATTCTAATGTTTTACTATCGGCAAGAGATGTTCATTTTAAGTAAGTTTATAATAACTACACAGCTAATTAGATTTCAAGTACCAACGAAATATATTCATTTTTTCTCTACTAGCAATGTGTACCACGACAATAAATTATTATAAATTTGTTTTAATATGTTAATTTGATAATTATGACGAAACCGTACGTGAGTAATTTATATTTTTTGGTGGAAATTCGAACTTTTGAATAAATATTAAATATGTTTCTTTATTTTGCATCAATTTCCATGTAATGAGGCATGAAATTTCTGGTAAAATTGTTCCGATCAATTTTATATATTTCAGGGCATAGTTAAAAACCGATAACTTTGTATATCAAACATTTTAGTAATCAAATCAATACGGTATTATCTCCTTTACGAACAGTTCGCCTCGTTCACTGTTCAGTTGTCCTCTCTTCAGTAAATTGCTTGTAATAAGGTTAATTTATTACTGTGATAACGATATTTTTTATGTGAAGCGAATGAGTCTGAAAACGCAAATGAAAATGTTTCCGAGAAAATAAGAGTCGAAAAAAAATCGTTAGTTTATTATTCTTTCAAATACAAGCAGAAAAGTGAACTGTTCACTGAATTCCAGTGAAAATTTTAAAAAGACTTTAACAGATTTTAAAATTGGAGATGGTAAGAAATATGATGATGAGAGGGTTTGAGAAAGAAAACTTCTGTATTGTTACCGTATAATTGTTGTTGAGTTTCGTTGACTGTTAAATTCAGATACCTGGTGACCAGCTTCACTAGTCAAATGGCCTACCACAGGAAAAAATACAGCCTCAGCTGTATCCATCTACCCGTCTATCACATTGTGCGAAGAAGCGTTCATTTGTTGGGCCACTATTCTTTTCTCTTCTTCATCTCCCTTCCTTTTGCTTTTTTCCTTCCAACGAACCCTTCTCTCCACTATTATTTTGTAAGTTATAGTATTTTGAAAGCAGCATGTTTTGTTAGTTTGAAAAAATGGGTGAAAAGGAATTTAGCGTGTTAATAAAGAATTGTTTTTTACAACAAAATGCTATTGAAGCCAAGGAAGATGATTGAGATAGCTGATGCCTGAAAAATATCTATGGAACGTTTTGGATATATCGTGAATAAATATTCAAGTTAAGCGAAAGCTCTGTTCAAAGTGAGAGCCGCGCGAGCTCAGCGTCGACCAAAAACAACAACGAATTGATAAGCTGTTCAAACGGAAAAACCCGAATTTTTGCCTCAATATATGACAATGAGTAAAATAAGGCTCTATAATTGCATACCCAAGACTAATCGACAGCCAGCCGTATTGACTGTACGTGGTAAACCGACTCCAAAAAGTGACAAGACGCAAAGGTTTGTTGCCAATGTTATGGCATTAGTTTTTTTGCGATGCACATGGTACGCTATTATTCAACTATCTTTATAAGAGGGAAAACCATAAATAGCTAATAACAGATTAGTATAGCATTTCAAAAACTGCCCCATTGAAAAAAAAAGTGATGAGAAACGTGCTATATCATCGAAGCAATATACTTTATTAAAAAGCTATGAAAACGATGGTAAAATTCCGCATTCATCGTATCCCCTAAATCTGTTTTTGATATTCCATTCATGAAGTTACGTGTTGCAGTTCTTTCAAGAAGAATAAAAGAAACAGAAACAACTATGGCTATTATTTCAGAAGTGAAAAATCATAATATTTCATGCCAAAATGTACATCGCTTTCACTTTATATTAGATAACCATTTGGTAAATCGTATAAGAGGTCTGGCTATTGAATAACAAGACTGGTTTTATTATAACATTTATTCTGTTTCGAAAAACTTTGAAGCATTCTACCTTAACGGATATAGGGGATAGTTGGGATAAATTTATTTTAGAATCAAGCCATGTCTTAACACCCTGTATATCATTCTAATTGCACATTTTCTATTGTAAAACTGCGAAATTAAATTAATATGGTTAATAGTGCGACACGTGTTTCTAAATTTTTCATCCAATCTTTATTTATTTATGTCAAATGAAAACTTAATATTTATCACAAGAATCTCATACATTCTTCAAGGTAACCTGATTATTGAAACCATAATATTCCTCGTCATAGCCATGTATTCTTTGTTTATTTACTGAATAAACTTGAGAGTCTCAATTTAATATTACCACTATTAATCAGGACTGAAACGACACCGTATTACTGATAACAGTCCCAAAGCGCTTTTGTATATCATGAGAGAAATAAAATTGCTGGATATTATTCGCACTAATGGATTCTATTTTGATGACAGTTGCCTCTTTAAGGTGAAAAATAGTGTAATACTTAATGAGACTTTGTGCCAATTCATATAACAATGAAGGTACAAATTTTGCGAGAGTTATTTCATATAAATTTGCTGTTCCACTCAAAAAATGTATTTTAAGTTTTCAGTGCAGTGGAGAACTGAGAATCTGATACTATTATAGATTGTCAAAACTTCAATTGATATCAAATGTGTAAAATACTCAAATTGAAGTTGAAAGAAATTACACAGAACAGAAAAGTTAACCGATAAATGAAAACCTTATTATAAAGGGTGCATATTTAGTAAACCATACACTATACTGAAGAAGTTACCGCAAATTAAGTAAAAAACTGTAAAGGTCTGTTGCCACAAACGTTATGGTCTACCTGCGCATGTAGACCTCTATAGTGAACCGTAGTTAACGTTTAGTATCTTACAATTATGATTGCTTATTTTAACACGTTTTTATCAGCCTTTCCTTTGATCCTCTTGATGTGTGTGTATCTTGCAATGCAATGTACGCCCACTTCAACATTATGAATTGATTTCGGATTATGCACAATCAAATACCAATGACAATATAATCAGACCTATTACGTAATTTCGTTACATAATTATTGATTAAATATCATTATTCATAATTATCATTATGACGTTTAATCTTTTGGATTATGACTAGCGTTTTGCGCTCCTACAAATCGCTTTACTGGAGTGGATTACTCCCTTTGTCCCGTTTGTCATCTTCTTCCATTACTTTCAGTATCTTCATTTTGCTAACCAGTCTACTATTTCTGGTATCTTCTTCAATTTGGTTTATCCAGGTATTTCTTGGTATGCCCTTACCTCTAGCCATAGAGATATCCATTTTGTTATCCTCCTCACCATTTCTGTAGCTTTCCTTCTCATGATCTGTCCTGACCAATGTACCTCATTATATTTTCTCTTTCCATTTCTTCTTCTATTTCTTTATTTTTCTTCAATTTTCTCTCTCCTTCTCCAGTAATATTTGGTCCGACTATAGTTCTTAGTATTTTCAATTTGATAGAGATAGAGATGGTCAAATAATTGTTGTAATAATCACTAGTCCTTCCAAGTATCTCTTCCTTCTTCGTTCATAGAAAATAGCATATTTAGATAGTTCATTTCTTTCTATACTTGCTTCTTTAAAAGTTTTTTCATCGCGTAGAATAGTTATAGAATCAGTTACAAAATTTAATTTGTTCCACAAATTAGCCATGATAAACTCTAAAGTTCTATGTCCGTGTATGCCAAGAGACTCTTTAAAACTGAAAAATGAGCTTGTTCAGTAAGTAGTAGTCCCTTGAGGAAGAAACAGAACCTTTTATATAAGAAAACATCTGTCCCAACTTGCTATAAATATAAACGTACGATAGATATATAGCTAGTATTTCCAGGTCTGTAATGTTAAAAGCAATACTTGGATCGATGAGATAACATCTTTTAGACAAACTCACTTAATGTCTCTCCTACAATTTATTTAGATTGATATCTCATTATTTAACTTTCAAAAAAGGTTATTTTCTGCAACTCATAAAAAAACGAACACTAATTCTTGGACCCCTCTATGTCTGTCAAAATAGGACACTATCCGTATCCATATAAGTCGAAAAGTTTATTACTTTAGAACGAAATCATAAATGCATTAATATTCGATGTGTCCTTCTTTGTCCTGTAGTAAGGATTTAACTCGCCTGTGAATGGAAACAATTAGGGCGTTAAAATTTACGATATAGGCACAAGGATTTTCGCAATTCATTCTTGCGACCTTTGTCTTTGAATATCTGAGGAAGCTCACACGTTTTAGTATATGTGACTTTTAGACAACATTTGTAATTCTGAAATAGAGGTCTATACAAAAATCCATCTTATTACGATAGATTCCGAGGTTGACCGTTGTTTTTGGTCGAACTCTATTGACAATAGTATTAATTGAAAATTTCCTTATCAAACTTCTTCAACTTTGTTGCTTATTTTAAATCGTAGTACAACTATTTTTTGTGAGAGGAAGAGAAATCCTTTATTGTCACAAATTGTTACAATTTGTAGACAAAGGCTTGTAAAAACTTAAGAACAAACATAAAAATAACTAAATAAAGGAAAAACGAATGAAATAGAATTTCAATATGCAGAAGAAAACCACAATGAGTAACAAAATTATAGGTAATAGTTATAGGTATATAGTATTAGTATATAAGTCGTATAAGTCCATAACAAAAATTAAATCAGTATGTAGCATGTCCGGAATTACATATTATTATTAGAATAGGAGTCGTTGTTTACAGAGTAGAAGGCACTTTCCAGTGCCCTCAAATGGGATTGTGCATTTTTTTACATTTTAAAATATTGAGCCCTTAATTAATTCTGAACGTGGAGTAGGTAGAAAAAGGTCGTGCTACGCGTTCCTAAGTGGAGAGCCGTGCAACGACCTTTCTGAAATTGGAGAAGCTTGCTAACGAATTAGGCAAACGGATTCAAGAAATGAATAAGAAAGGAAGAGTCAGAATTTTTATTATTTCAATGAAGTCCCTGCAGCGAGCCTTGCTGATTAGTCCGAGTGAATATATGGTGAAGGGAAACTAGCATACCTCAAAATTGGATACTTCAGAGTCTCCCATGTGAAACGAAATTTTTATCCCTAAAAAGAGCCTATTTACTCGATGTTTTTAAACATAATCGTCAATTAATTCTATTTTGTTTTCATTTACTGTTAAAAATGTGAGAATTAATTATTTGTTGATGATTGTTCGGATTCGTTAGAAAATAATGGATATAGATTTAACAGTTTTACAGTTCATATTCATTTCAAATATTACAAACATAATTCTATCTTGATGATAGAGAAATACGAGCTTTTAAAACAACAATAAATTATCCAGAGGAAACCAGAATGTTTTGATAAAAATTCATGATCTGCGGTTCGCATAACGTCCATTCTCGCTAGGTTTTGCTGTAATCCTATTTATTAGGTATAAATATATTTTGTATTGTAAAATATATGACCCACTTTTTATGATTTTGATCCTCTGAAATATGGAATAAAACGGCTTCTTATATAGGTAGAATAATTCTAAAATGAGGAAGTAGTGAAGATGGCAATAGGAGAGTAATTTGGAATCTTCTTGCACGACAATAATTATAAGACTCTTCTGGCAAATTAATAGTTTGGAATTTAGTAGTAGCAGTAATACTTGACGTTTAAGACATAAAGACATCTTCCTGGAACTATCTGCTGATCTTATCTTGTCAAATTTGACCCTAATAATACATTTAAACTCCACATGTGAATCTGATAGGTAACAATATGTACAACTTCTTTTGATGTTCGTGTGAATTTTGAGCACAATATTTTGATTACTGTGTGTTTGTCGAGCAGAGGTCGCGAAAGATATACTTATCATCAAACGCATCATTATGACGGTGACCCGTGAAAATCTATCTCATAGCGCTCCAAAAATGAGATGAAACCGACAAAACCACGTCAAAGTTGATTGAGAATCACAGTGATCCTCATAGTGCTCTTCGATTTTTGTGCTGGTGTATTTCACGATTCCAAGAAATCGAGCGGTCAATAAGGAGTACTACTTGACCGGTTTTTAGAGTCTTCGTGAATTACGTACACAATCGAATTTGTGGGAAGCCAATTCACTGCAATAATGCGCTGGCATATTCCTGCATGTTTGTAGCTGATTTGTTGGACAAACATGATACAAAAGTCATCGCCCAGCCAGATTTTGCACCCTGTGATCTTTTTTCTTCTATAAAACTCAAAAATCTGTTTTGGAGAACTTACCAAAGTCTATTGAAGCAATACAAAGTGATTACCTTAAGGTACTGAAGGCTTTCATACCCTAGTCTTACCATAGTATGGACATGTGTTGGCATGCTTGTATATTGATATTAAAATACGTAAAAATGTCTTTTTATATTCGAGTAAGCTCGGGAATGTTCGTAATTTTCTGACGAAAACGACGACTTTTCACTAAAAAATAATTTTTTTTCATATCTATCTATTTTTGTTACATAATTTCCATGTTTGTTCAAACATTTGCCATAATGTGCGAATAACCAGTCATTTTTGGCAAAGCGTTACTTATATTGTTATACACAATTTAGTTATGTTAGGATAGGCACTAAGTGACTGCATTAATTGTTGTCTCTCTCTACTTTAACTCTATTAACAAGACCCATGTCTGTCCTAAAATAGCGTTACTATAACCTTGTAAGTTAAGAATTTCTCTACTTGGCATTGACTCTTGACTAGTGATGTTGTTACACGCTACTCCCTTGACTGATGCTTTAATCTACGTTTAGTCTTTTGTGATATTCTGATAAATAACCTGGTAACCTAACATGTATACTTTTCGTTTCGAATTTAGTCATCTCTGATCACACATAGTTGACAGAATGCGGATCATCATAAGTATTTTCACGTCTGTTCTGGAAAGATCTACATTTCGAAGTAGCACATTGCTACAATACCAATGCAAATGACGTCGTTTAGTATTGGACACAACAGAATATGTTCTAAATTTCTAGGATTTCAAAATGTCATTATTAATTCAAAATCCAAGTAGTTCCCTTCCACTTCTTTTTATTGTAAGTAACCAGCGTTTTGCTATTTTAGCCTCAAATTAATTACTGCAATTTAGATTGGATGTTTTGTTCAAGAAAAAGTGAATAGAAATTTGTTCTCGAGAACTTCCGAATATTTCATGGATGTGCACAAAAATAATAGTCTGAGGCGTCATTGTCAGAATTTTAATTTCAGTACTTGGACTCTTGAAAATTCCAACTACGAACGGTTTCCTTGTACGGATATCCTGAATACGGCACAAAATGTTATAAACGATTGTTGACCTAGATAAAGAAAAGTTCTCCCTCTTCCTTCGCAATTAGTTTCACTGAAGTTGAGTTGTAATAAGTGCCAATCTAGCCACGTTAAGGAACGCTCCGATTTTATTGGTTTACACTGGTTCGTTGGAAATTGTTGATGTTATCCTCCTAATCATATGGGATTTATATCGACGCGCCGAGGGGTAGAAACTTTCCACGACTACCGAAATGACGAGTGATTCTCAAGGGAGTTTGAGATAAACTTTTCCACAAAAATTGCCAATCTTATCAGAAGGACATGTATTTCATCGGTTATGTAAAAATTGTTGCCAAGGTTTATTGAGTTGTCTTTTGGATAACATGACTCTTCTTATAATAGAAATACAAAGATCTGAAAGTGTATATGACGTGGGTAACAGCTTTTCTGTTCTACCCCATTCTGTCTACAAATGTAAACTTCAATTATGTTCTTCGAGGAAATGTGAATCGACGATCTTTGCGGCATACATACATAAAACGCGATCTTATTTTTGTTTGAATATTCGGAAATTTTATCCTATTTTCTTTGCTATTGCAACGAATAGTCCAACAAAATTTTGCATCCAGATATTAAAAGATACTTTGCACCTGTGACCACACCTTTCAAGAAATGCAGCGACTAATAAATTGTGTTAAATATTTTAGAAGAAATGTTCAATTGAAATAGATACTAAAATTCAAATTGGTTAGCCATATTAACACCATATCAAAAATCAATGGTTGAGCTCGCAATGGCGCTCATAAAACTGAAATACCGCGTCTGCGATCTATTTCATTGATGAAGCATTGAATATGATTGTCTCGATGTAGTTAGATCTTCTTTTCATGTCCTGACAGCAGTCGTTGGCTCCCATATTGACTATCATTGTTTCATTTACTGCAGCGCGGAATAGCTCAGTTGTTGATTTTTCTAACTATTGACGAAGATTTTTTAACTACGATATTGTATGCCGACCTATGCTTGTCTCATCCTTTATTTTACCTTGCGTTACTAAGTGAATATCATACTTCACAAGATTGCGCATCACGTGACGAAATTTATAGTGTTGATTATTTCTAAAGTTCCGTTCATGTGCTCAAGAATCTTGGCGTTTCCAACGCTATTAACTCAACTCATCTTCAAAATGCGCCGATAAACCCACGTCCCAAACGCTTCCGAACGTTTGAGCAGATTTTCTATAAGTGTCCATGTCTCTACGCCGTATAAGAGTATAGGAAAGACATAACAACGTACCATCCTCAAACACAGATCAAGGCTAAGATCATGGCTAGAAAGTTTATCCCGGTTAATTTTATTATTCACTATTCAATCTAATTGTAAGTTATCGTCTCCTCTGGTACATTTTATTGTCTAGTTTAGTCTTTCGTGTGTTAAGGTTTACTGCGTTAATACAGAATATAAAAATATGGTCTGTGAACCTCTGAAGTTCTTTAAACGAGCCGATTTTCAAAAATTTTCATAAGCGTGATGTCAAGTTCACTATAAACCAAGATACTTTAATTAGCGTGCTCTAGAACATTGAATAGTTCTTGAGGAGCAATGGAGATAGAATGCATCATAATCTTACTCTTCTTTTTATTTCAACCTCAGGCGAACTCTACGCGAACGCTAACAGTTTGATACCAGTAGAGATTAGCAACAATGCGTATATCTTCATCATTCATACAATTTCTTGCATCTTATATCTTACTCTAACGAACGCTATTTCAAAATCGACAGCAGATGTGCGAACGTTGTGGTTCATATCCATCATATTTCAAACAAGCGTGCAAGTTATTAACAATGTTTCAAGCGTATCCAATGGGAACCAAATTGAGTATTTGTAGTTTCTTCTCAAGTTTTTTATATACCCTGTTGTATATTATTTTTAAAATTGTTTTCAACACGTTACTCATAAGACTTATAGTGCTTTAATCACTGCATTTTGTTGCCATACGCTTTTTCCGAATTACCACCAAAGTGGAATGAAGCCAGTTTCATTAATATTATTGAATAAGTTTAGTAGTACTTTCAGATCATTTTCACTAAGCATTTCAAGTGTTTCTCTTACTGCTTTTTCGTTTCTGCATGATAATTGCCATTAACTCTGTTTCAATTACAGTATCATTTTACTTCCCATTACACGTTTCCTGGGGCGACTAAAAGCACTACATCAATAGACTAATATTCAATACTTTGCAGGTCGGATTCAAATCGCAGTTCGAATCAATTGCATTAAAGTCTTTCTGATAATTACAGTTTTTTCAAGATACAAATATCGGATTAATGCCCTTCAATCAACCATTGATTTGATTTGTTTTGATTTGATGATGATTTGATATATGAGCAACTTTAAACAGCTGTCTTTTGACTGTAGTGCTTGAACACTTTATAACAAATTTTTAAGAACAGCTTTGCGACCACTTGTGATGATTGTGTCAACTCACAATTCTTCAGCTGTATGTCCAACATTTACGCGCGTGTCACCTAATTTCCCGTTTTTGTTTGAAAATCTTTCTATTCTACGCAAGTAGCTTCATCACCAGATATCTCTGTGGTATCTAAATTTCGCCACAACGCTCTTCAAATATTAGACAAAGACACTCTTCTAATACTTTTACAATAGCAGTGCTACCATCTATGGAAATGTTTATCTTAAATATTCATAAACGTTACGCACTATCTGTTAGACTTGAAGTCTTAATTGTTTGCTAGTAAACTCCAATGTATTCTATCGTCACTGCTTTTACTGGATAGGCTTTGAGGATGCATTTACTCTTTACGTTTACTCTGCGTAAAAATGAATTGTAATTTTTAAATGAAAACCTAGTCACAACTAAATATAAAAACAAAAACGAATTACAAATTCTGGAAAACCTATCTTAGTTTATAACACGTAGCTGTTGGTTGAAATAAAATATTTTTATGTGCCGATTGAGCTTTATTTTTCTGCGGCATCAATTCTTCTTTGAGATATTTCAAATGTATACATACTCTTACATAAAATAGAAAAAACGATATGGTAAATTTCTATGTAAAGCATAACTTGATTCTGTCGAAGAAAACTAACTTTTTCTGTTACTTACAGGTAAGCTGTCATTTTCCTGTATCGTCAGATGTAAGTACTCAACCTTATGAATTAGTAGTGTAATGTTCTATTTATTTATATGATTTCTACTCATGGGGTTGATTGATAAACACTGTCTCTTACGTTCTTAATTTATTCAAATACTATACACTACACTAACTTATAATAATTTCTTTATCACTATCACTTAACTAATTTAAATAATTTATTTGAATTCTTCGATTACGTCTATTTCGGTCTGTTCACTACGACTATTTATTATAAACTAAACAAAACTGCGCTAAACGAACCCGCTTATATATCCAATAGAAGTTTTTAAGAAAAATATAGAATCTAATAGTAAATTCCTAGAAATTATTCAAAAGAAAACAATAATTTCCTCACAAAATTGTATGTATATGTCATCATTATATTCCAAAGGATTTTGGACAAAAAATACTTTACATGACGTTCAAGACGCAGCGTGAAACCGTTGATAAGTGTGGATCTTTGTCCTGAAATGCAATGTTTCGTTCTCAGTTTACGTCGAAAATATGTGGCCAGCCACTTGTTTTACTTCACTATATCATTCATATTTGTAGAAGAACTTACTAACTGTAGCCAGTAAAATTACATAAAGTGCGCCCTTCATTTGCTTTTCTATTCCATTCCCACATCTCAACATTCTCATAACTTGAAGAAGCTATTTCTCTGATGATATATTTCCATTCAATTGATTAGAAGAGAACAATTTCAATACTCAAATTAAATACTAGTTTATCTAGAAATGCTAAACACAGAGCACAAATATTTATGAACATAAAAAGATGCAATAACTTTGAATACTGCTCAATTATTGTTTAGTTTTATAAACGTCAATTCAGATTTCAATTTGAACATATTAGATTAATAAAATATAGTGGCTTGCCTGATTTCAATAGTTAGCACTAAAATAATATTCGTAACTTGTTTTCAATGCTGAAATTCTTTTTTCCAATGACCCTACACATGACATACCTTTGCATTTGAAAAAAAAGAGTAGTTGTTTGCAGTTCAGAGATGGAATTAAAAAGTTTATTTTATTGGCAACAAGTATGTTCAACGTAAAATCAAATTACTTGTTTGGATGTTTTCTTTCAAATTACCGGTTGCAAAGTAATAACTTAATTCTGGACTCGCACATTCCGCACAACTTTATTATAACAGCCGCAATAATTTAGGTCGGCGCGTCCAAAACAGGGAAATATTTGCATTGTTAAAAAGTTCACAAATCCTGACATAATTTGCTGTAGTTTTGTCACACATTACCCAAAACTTTTGCTATAACGAATTTAGTTATTATCGAAATCATTTTATACAAGTAATATGCATAAAACCATAATTTATAAAAGTAAATGAATATGGCATGATAAAAACCAAAATATTGAAATATTTATTAGCAAATGTATGATTTATTGTTTATGAAGAAGGGAAGCACTAGCCAGCTTATTAATACTCTTCCAAAAATGTCGAGACATGAAGAAATATGTCTGTGCCTGTTTCATAGACAACGAGAAAGCCTTCGATCGAGTAAATCATACCAAGACATCGAACTTTTTAGAAATCTTTATTGGAACTAAGAAGCAACGGTTAGATATGGACAAATGGCATCAGAACCGGTGTGTATAGAAAAGAGGATACGACAAGGCTGTGTTTTGTCGCCAATACTGTTTAAAATGTACTCTGTGCACATATTTACCGTACGCTTAGACGTATGGGAAAGAAAACGTAGACCTGGTCGCAGATAACATTCATGGTTAAAAAATATTGGGCGATTGGACTGGTATGAACACATCTTCTTTAATTCGCATCACACAGAACCGAAATAAGAATGCCGAAATTGTTGCCAACCTTCATTAAATGGAAATGGCATCTGAAGAAGAAGAAGATTATTTATTGTAGCTCTTCAGAATTTCTGTTCCACTTACAAATCTTTGAGATTTTAGACGAATAGATGCTGTATTTCTTTTGCATCAGCTACACTTATATAATTTGTATATATTTCATCTATGATTTATTCTGTCCATTTGTAAATATTGTATTCGAAGACGTAGATAATTCTCTATTTTGTAGGCATTGCCTTCCTTCCACTACATGTTGTTTCAGTTCTTCTCTGTTCGGCTTCCTGTATCTTCGTTAACGTTGTCTCTTTTTATTTTTATTTTTGACAACAAAGTGTTCGATATTAGTTTTTCAACAAAGATATTTAATTTCATCTATAAAACCAAAACAAATTACACTAGTAGGTAATGAAGGAATGATATAAAAGCCGCTTTTTCCAATTTTCTAGTTTCAGATATAGCTTCAGGTTCTAGTTTTTTCCTCAAGCTTCTGACATCTACTTGATCAATTCGTCAAAACACATTTCATATCAGAATAGATATTTTTATAGTTTTTTTATCAACATCAGCATATAATGAATAGATGCACAGTACACAGTTTTATCGTATCTTGTAGTTGTTTAATAGTTGATTGATCAATCAGAAAGAAAACTGGTTATATCTTGTGTCAAACATTTCAATTTTTTGACAATTCACTTGCTATTGTATATTTCTTGTCTGTACCATTAGTTTACAGTGGTGAAGGTCTCCAATAACATTCAATTTCAGTTGGAGATGCAATATTTCTATAAAATTCAACCTCAATCCTATTAATATCGTAGGTTTTAGTAAAAAATTTACGTTGCGGTAACTTATTACTTTGTGATTCTGCATTCTACATAAAAGATCATTTCTTCGTTTTTATCAATTATAACGTTGTAATTATTTTTTCGGGCGCGGTGTTCTGGGCAAATTTGAGAAAAACTTGACATGAAGTTTTGCTTCTTTCCAAACTTTCTTCAGAAACTCGCAAAAATCTATTAATTCAATTCAATTCAATTGAATGAAAATCATTTAATTCTTATCACAGTTTGCATGAAACGTTACCCCTCATACTTAGGGAAAGTTGTGTTACTTACTTTCCATGAAAAAATCTGATATTTACTAAAATCGACTTTTTCGAAGCATGTTGCTAATTTTTTTTGGCATCATAACTTATATAATATCAATAGAAATAAAGAGAACAAAATATTATAGTAAAATGTGGCAAGAACGCCAATATATTTTACACTATAGTAATGATGACTTCATTGATGACTTGAACTCGCTAGCCAGTCAAAATAGATTTGGCGCAGTTTAATTTACTGATGCAAATAGTTGACAAAAAAATCTGAGCTAGAATACAATAAATCCAAAAAGGAGTGATTCAACAATTAAATTTAAAAAAACGTGTATTGATTGTTGCAAATAAGCTGATGCCTAACAGTCAGGTTTTTTGTAGGCGCAGAATTTTTCTTTGCAAAGTTACTGAATATAACCGTTATATAGGGTGCTCAAACTACTTACCCTTAATCATTATTCGAAATTCAATGAATAATTAATTAATTTGTTACTTACGTGCTTGCAGACTTTTGTTTAGAGGCAAATTTCTACAACACCATTCATTTTAGCTCCAAAAAAAATATTAGTTTTTTGACTAAAAATAATCAGGCAATTTGAAACAAAATAAAAAAAAATTGCTACAGTGGCGAAAAAATGGGAGGTAAAAGTGACAGCACGCCACTGGTTGAATTTTCCCAAAATTTGTTTATGTCAAAATATAACTTCATTAAGGAGCATATTGGTCACCAAATTTGAAAAAATAATTTAAAGACGTTTTTGATTTATGGCAAATTTTTTATTTTGATTTAAAATGTTGAACACTCTATATCTCAGCAAGTAGACCCCGTAAGGGTTCATATTCCTATATCAAAATGAATCATTTATTGAGATCTCTCTGTGGTAGAGCGTTGTCGGTCGAATATAGAAACTCAGACTCAGCTAATTTTTAACTCGTATTCCACAAAATGTACAGTGCTAAATTTGCATGCGGTGCATCATACTTCTTTTCATATACTAAGAAATTGGATGAAATAAAATTAGTATTGTTCAAATACCGAAAAGATCGATGTAAATTATGTTGCGCTTATAAAATAAAATAGATAGAGAAAACCATATTAATGCTAAGAATTCAGTAAGGGAAAAAGGGAACGATAGAGAAACAGCTGCACAAGACCAAACTAACTGCTATTTTGTGGATGTACAAGCAATAAAATTATATTCTCAATTGAAATCAAATTTTCTTACCACAAAATCAAATTACAAGTACATAATCTCACCGTATATAATCTAGATAATTACGATAGCAAAAATGCATTATTAAACAATCAGAGGCATATGGAACCCAACAGGTCCCACCGATTATTTTGTTTTCAGGAGGATGCGAATAAGAAAACCGAAATGTATCTAATTCCCTATCTAACACCGCATCAAAATATCAAGTTCACATAAAACAAAAATATTTAGAGAAAGGACACAAACAAATGGAGTTTGATTCTAATCATAGTTAAATAGAAATGACTATAAAAGGAAGAGACATTTACCTTCCTACGGCTTATATATAATTAATAATGAAGGTTAGAGTAAAATCAATTCGGATACTTGGATCACACTTATTTTTTCATTTATAATGGAAGGAGAATTCTGAAAAATTCATTTTTGCGGCCAGGCAAATTGTGATAAAGTTAATGATCTTCACTGTTTTAAGTATTTACCAAATATTTATAAGTATTTACAAAATATTTAGTAAAATCAAATATAATGACATTTATCAAGAGTTACCTCAGAACATAAAGAAACTTCAAAGATACACATTATTTTTATGATTTAATGGAGTTCAGAGTTGAAAGAAATGTGAAGAGGATCAAGAGAATCAGGATAAACATTGTTTTATGATTTATTATTTTCTTCCAAAATGGAATAAATTGCTTTACACATGTAACATTATAACAAAGAGAGTATTTTCGCTACTGTACTATCCTTTACAAGTCATTTTTCGGATGTCGTAACTTACAAATTTGAATAGATTTTGAATTTTAAAAGGTCGTAATCAACAAAAAAAATTGAAATATTAAAATAGTGAGATTTGAATGTAAAGTATCATTAATAATTTGTTTATAATGAATTTAAGTAATTACTAAAAATGAAAAATTTTATTCGTTCTCCTGCAAAATGTACTAATTGTTATTTAGCTGTTATAGTATTTGGAGCAATGTGGTGTACGGGTATCTGTAAAATTCCGGTATTTTTATCATAAAATAAAATGTTTAATTTATACATTTGTCAGAAAAATATTGTTAGCTTAGTTGTAATAGAGCGTTACTAACATTTACTTATATTTGATAACAAATATGTTTACCAATGCCACAAATCAATAAACAATGTATTCATCGACATTTTTTAATAGTATAATGTACCAAAATGCGATAAAATAAAATCAAAATATTGATTGTATTAACTTCTTCAATCCTTAGTATGTTATTTGATTATAAAATATTTCCTTTTGTGACAATTTCCTTATCATTTCGGTTTCCATACCCTTTCCCTTATCTCCCATTCGCATTCAAAAATGTTTAATCCTATTGAAGCATCGACGAGAAAAATGATAAAAACAGTCCTTGAAAATTCGTGACTGTTTTTGCGTCGACGCTATGCGCCTCTGCCCGCGTCTCTTCTCTCCATGCAGGCATCGAGAACGTACATCCAGTGTGCTCTGGCGCTTCTTCCAGGTGGTGTGCGCCCACCTAGGGCCGACCACGAATAGAACTTCGTCGTTCTATTGACCTATAATTTCGTCGTTTAAGGAAAGTTTCACGTGATTGAAACAGAAGTGTGACGTCTTAGAACGACCTGGATCCTTACGGTCACAGTGGATGGCCTTCTCATCCGCACTCGTTGTATGGTGCGGCGGGAGGGCCGGTACACTGGTGTGACCAACCCGGAAGGTCATCCGATCCTGTAACTCCTGTTGGAGGGCCTCTCCGGAGTATCGAGAGTCCGTTTCATAATAGTTGTCCTGTACATAGTCCCTTCAGGTATCGGTTTCTCAACGGGGAGATAGATCATCACCGACTGCATCATCCTCACCAGGTGAGAGACTGTAGAAATACAATGTCCTATTTTCAATTTATAGTGAAATTAGGAATTCAAATGATTGAAGTTGAGATAAGATCGTAAAAAAATAATGATGTTTTGGGACATAAATATATTTTATGTACTGAATACTAAAATATAAAATATACTTCGTAGTAGAATTGAATCAAATATGTCAAATAATTTCTCATTTAATTATTTTGAAATGGAAATAATAGAGAAATTTATTACATTTTATTTGATCTTATCAAACACTTTTTGTAGTTATTTTGAAATTTATATGAGCAGGATCAGAGTTGTAGTATTAAATTCGAAAAAACTCAACGGTTCTGATTGTAATTCATTCGTTTTTGTGTTAAGGTATGTTCTGTTCCATCAATCTTTGGCATATTTATAGCTTTTTTACACATTGCGTGCAGAAGTTTTAGTCATTTTCTCGTTTTATTGCTCCAACTTGATTTTTTTTTTTTTCGAATGGAAATAATTTTACATTCTGTTTATTTTCCTTTCGAATGTAGATGCAGTCGGTTTTTGTTGATACTAATAAAATAAAATATATTTTGACAACATTAATTCCATAAGTACAGTTGAATTCATAAATTTTTTCTTGGAATTGTGGGTGAATATTATGAATTATTTGTCGGTGCTATAATATTCCAAATCTCATTTATTTGTTTGTATGAAGTAGAATTCATTCAAAACACAAATAATGATATAGTTTTTCCAATATCAATTGCAGATTATAATAACCCTTACCCACAATTTTGATTGATCTACCATAGTAGATATAAATTTATTTTTATAAATACTTTTAAAAATATATATATTTTATGCGAGAAAGTATTCGTTAAAAGGCATTCCGTTATTTAGATAGATGCACTTAATTGTAGTCATACTTGGAACTTAGAAAACAATCATTATTAAACCTCGTTAACTAGCTACAACTGAATATTAAATTATAAAATATATAGACGAGTAAAATGTACCTGCCTGTTAGGGAGTTTAGTTTAAATAGGGTACTAGACATGAACTGAGTCCTTTTTGTATCCCATCCACCCTTTTTTTTTGGAAAACGAAATTTCAAATCAAAAACCATAAAGGAAAATTAATTCTTTGGAAATAAAACAAAAGAGAAAAGAATATTTCAATTCCAAAGTATCTCAATAAATAATAATGGTAGTCAGAAATGTCTGAACTAGAGTCATAAGTTAATCGAATTATGAAGGGTGGTGAAGAGGATGATACCACATACTCATCTTTTTCTTCCATAACATGTATAACCCAGTTTTTCCAAAGCTCTAGGCTCTTTACTCAATTCTGGAGACTGATTACTTTTTCGTAATTCTGATTTTACGTTTGTCCATGTTAACTCTATAGGGTTAAATATGCAATAGTAAGGAAGTAGTCTGAGAAGAGTATGACCCTGTTCTTTGCACAGCTTGTCAATATAATAAATTTTCTCTAACTTTAGACCTTTAATAACAGTAAGCAATTCTTTGTTTGTTGGGCCTTTTTTACTATTGCTGTCAGGAATAGGAATATTTTTTTCAGACATAAATGCTAAAATTTTCAGTTCTGCTACTGCTACTTTTTGGTATTTTAAGTAGTTGCCGCGAGTGGTAGGATGCATTGTCTATAACGATTACTAACTATGTTGAAATGTTAGGTAAAAGCTGTTCATTAAACCACTTTTCAAATAATTCTGCTGTCATATCTTCATGATAATCAGCAGCACAGTTTTTAATATTTTGAGCATATCTTAATAAAGCGTTATGCACGAAACCGTCTTTGCTTCCAGCGTGTACTATCATAATACGTTTCCCTTTAGAACATGACCCATTCAAACAGCAATGTTTACTATTGTCAACCCAACCGAAATTTAGTACATCATGAATGTCAAACCATGTTTCATTTAGATAAATTATGTTTCTATTAGAACCTCGGTAGTCTTTTATCTGATGCAAATAATCTTGTCGCCATCGAACGATCCTTGACGATTCGGTTATTGTCATCCGTTTATTCAGTTTAAAACCACATGCTGAAAAAACTTGACGCAATGTTTCAGAATTGGTATAATTGTATTCTGGATAATCTGCTACCTTTTACTGTATTACTTCTAAGGTTGAAGCCTGTTCTCCTTATATAAACTATAAATTGCCCTACGTATAAAATCTTGAGTAGTTTTGTCAACTGATTTCAGTTTTTCTTCGCATGTTTTCTGGTTCTGTGAACGATCCACAGCAACCCCTTTCGCGACTTATCGATAAATGGAAAATTTATTTACTCTAGTTAATTCAGCAATTCTTATTATGATTGTATTATCAGATTGCTGATTGCTTTTTTCTCTTTTTTAAACATTCGAATATTTTTAAAATAACTTGCTGTGTTTGTTTATCTAAATCTTTATTATCAAATTCATACCTGTCTTTATTCTCACTAGACTGTGCAATTGCATTGTCTTCATTCGCCCATGGTCTAAAGAACATATTTCTTTAAAGAAATTTATAAATGAAATGAATCTAACCTAGCACCGCGACTGCTTAGCGCAAACTGATTGGCAGGAATATTCCGAAGAAATTGTGTACATACGCCTTCCGACAGTTTCGGCCAATAGAAATGCATTTGTATTTACAATTCGATGTTTTCATCAGTAAACAGTGGAGATGATGAGTCCACGTGGACTGATGGTTTGTTAGATGTTTAACGAATTTTATACGGGGGATAAACATTATTTTTCATTTCTTAATTTGGTATGAGTGACATGCCTATTTATGAAATATTGATTGTTCCTCTCATCAACTGTCTTTTGCAATTGATATTGGACTATAAGTATGCCTCCTTATCGAGAACTCTCGATAAAATTTAAATACGGCTTAGTCAATATTTATATCAGTTCCTTTCAGTGTGTGCTACCTGCTGTAGTTACTTCACCAACCAACCCTTTTTGATATAATACAGAATTTAGGCCACTATAAAGTTTTTTTTCCTCATAACAATTCACCAGTGTTTATCGTGTCTAAAGTGCGGAGAAATACAAATTATCGATAGTTGACTGGGTTCGAGAGAGGTTGAATTGTTAGTCTTTCATTAGTTGGGTCAACGTTATTAGAATAAACATAAATGTGGATACTATTAAATTTTATCAGGCATGGCAACAAGATGGCCGAATACGAAGATCCACATGCATAGAACGAGTGAACAGAAGAAAAGAGAGTCAAGATCGTCGCCTTAAATTATCAACTCTAATCAGTAAATCAATTCGAAAAATGGACAGGTATTTGGAATGCGAAGTGCTATAGACCGATAAGAGAGTTTGGGTTTTTCTCATACCGACCTTAACTTTATTTCTAATTGACTTCAGTGATGCCAAGAACAACTAGTTAGGACGCAGAATAGAACACTATCAACTTCAGTGATAAGTTATGTTCTTCCTAGTCATGCATCGAGCAATAGTGAGAAGTAGAGAAGCCGAATGTCGTAATCCTCGATTAATTAAACGGCATCTACGACACACTGTTGGAGTTATGGTGTTAAGTACCGTTATTTACTTATCAAGATCAACTTAATCAAGGCTTATATGGCACATCGATACTTTCAAGCGATGAAATATTGAAACTTCATCTGATTTCGTCATGTTGCTTGAACTTTGTATTGCTATAGTGCCACATACTGTAACACAAATCTGGGGCTACTTCCACCAGGGTCAAATCAATCTTCTACCTTTACTCTTAAAGATCTCCGGTATTGTTTCTAATTGAGAATATGTAGGACATATCGGTAGGAAGAATTTTATAGCGCCTTTCTTAATCATTAATCACTCTTAAACATGAGGCTATAGAATGAGATATTCATCTTAGATTAAATAAAGAGTAACTGGAGTAACGACTGGAGCTTTAAGGACTTATTGAAGTTGATGAATAGACTGAAACATATTACAAATATCCTGATATATGTTCCCAATGATATCAAAATTAAATAATTTGAACTGAGTGGTCAGTCTTGAGGTATATTTTCCATAATTCTTGAGTATTTCGACTACTTCGCAGTGGGAGAGGGTTTTCCAAACTTTACCTCAGTATTGAATGTTGAATACTCAATTAAATTACTTACTACTTGATTAAATTACTAACCGTATCTGAGCCTAGCTGTAAACGCGGTATAAATGAGATGCTAAACTGTAACATTAAAAATTGTTGACGAGATTACTGCAATTTAAGCATAGGTAATGGCAACCATAAGACTACATCGATCTAATTGAATAACTAATCAATAAAATGGTTCATAAATGAGATATAATAGTTTCAGGATGGCCGCCGTTTCATTGTAGTACAGGTAAAATAGGATTAAGCCTGAAATTAAATAGCGCACTTCTGATTTTCTAGATTCTCGAGAGATTTTCGAAATTATAACTGAAAAAAATTTTTAAACGCGAATAACTCGAAAGCTAAGAAGAATTCGGAAAAACTTCTCAACCAAAAAATGTGGAGTACTAAATTTTCTACAAAAAAGGTCTCCAGTTATTTTTTCGTTGGAGCCACTATTTCTGAGTAAACCTCCCTCACGCCGAAAGCCGGAGCATCCGCCCACGAATTCCTGCCAGTGCGAATTCAATCTAATTTACAATTCAGGCGCACATGGAAACTGCTATAGTTCTTGGAAAACTATTTCGTTTCCTGAAAATCAAAATGCATTATGATGGCTAAGATCTCTATTTTCCACTCGGGTGAGCTAGCAAATAATTTTCGAAAATCTTGTGTGAAATGAAGAGGTATATTGGCCACATAAGCACTTGAAGTTTCAATGGATATATTTTATCACTCGCCGTATAAATAAGCAAATCCAAGGAGAGATATTATTATCATTATTTTCATGAACTAATTCTTGGTTTCAAATGAACTAACTTTTAAAAAACGCGTTCATGAACACTATCTTCGTTCTCAGTCGATTGTTATTACAATATTCAAATTTTGAGACTAGGAAAAAATGCCTGAGAACCATTTTACGGAGGATTTTGTGCTCATTTTTATTCCGGGCAGTGTGTGTCGAAATCCGCTGCTTTCGAGTTATCCGCATATCATTAATAATTTGATGCATACATCTGAAACGAACATTTCTGAGAAAAGCTGGAAAAAGAATACCATTCTTTCATTGGACACCATATTGGCGATAAGCGGTCCAGTGACATAGAAGAAATGAACTCTTGGCTGTCGAAATAGGGGTGACACTGCATTGAAGAGGGCTTCCAAAATTAAGCTCTAAGGTATTACACTGTGAGTGTTGATGTAATGGTAGTGTAAATAGCGGATTCACCAAAGGTTCCAAAAATTAATTCAAACTTAAATTATGTAACATCCTGAAATGAACAAATCGTACTTCATTCATGAAGTAATGTAGGTACATATCTATAATGTAGGTAAATGGGTTATTGAATTAATTTGAGTGAAAATAGTTACAAAAATATTTCGTGAACCTCTTTGTCGATAATTTTTCAGTCTAGGAATGCAATGAGTTAATTATTCTTCAGAGCCATTTAATTTAGATTAAAGATAAATACTCTTTAATTCCAACTGTGGTCCAAAGATCCCGAAGGACCATAACTTTCCTGTGAATTTTCGAACAAGTGTGGGACTAACCGCAATGTCAACCTCTTGAATTTATTTTCAACGGTACTAACATTATTTTCCTAGAGGAAATTATTTTATTCTTAACGACTACTTCGTATAAATATTTCTCACTTTTGCTGACTTTTCTTATATTATACAGCATTGCATTCAGTCACAAACTACTATTTAATTTCATTTGTCGGGTATATCATATTATTAAAAAATTTGACGGTTTTCTAATTCAGCTGCAATTATTTAATACATTTTAATTTTTCCTTGAGAAATTGATACACAACTTCAACAATTTCAGTATATACATTCATTTTATTTATCCACAAATCTCAATTCATACATCAATCATCATAGTCCCCGTGTCCAACTTTTGAAGACCTCCAGCTTTTGTATTCTAAAGTCGAAGGAGTCTCCTGCCAATTTGTGGAGAAAGCGTGTGACCTCTACTCGTCGCTCTTGAAAAGTTTGCCACCTAAATGTTTCTGTAGCGATCCTAGATTGGTCGCCGGAGTTAGTTTAATGTTTTATAATATCTGTCTCGGTTTATTGTCGTCCCATATTGCATGAAATCGATGCGGAATCCCCCCTTCCGATCCCAAAACACAGTCATCGTAACCTTTCCTATCGGCTGCGTTTCTTTTTCTATGACGATAAAGTCAACAACTTCTCCTTATTGCCCACTCCGTCACATTGTTGAATAATCTTGCGAGCACAGTCGAGGCGTTGCTCCATGGGTCTGTCAGTCAGCATCCGGGGGACCTTACGAGCACTAGCCAACGTTTCTGTTAAATTTTCTTCAATTGTGCATTGAAAAGGTTCGGAAATGCATTTCACAAGCTCACGGACAGTGACCCTCTGATCTTTATGCAGTTCACTATTGATCTTCTGACCAATTGCATCCGAACTCGGTGGTCTTTCACTCCGTTCTTCGGAACTACCCTCAATGTTTGCGGACGTGCTGACGGATATGCAGTTTTCACCATAAACCTCATTCTGTTGCCAATGAATCTCCATGGATCGTAAATTTCCTGCGTGGAGAAACCGGTTTACTGTTCGAACCTCGCAGTCGGCGGGAGTGGCCATTAACACTCTGCCAAATCTGTAGGGTGCCGAGCAAACAATGTGCGACGCAGTAAATCCCGAACAGGTGGGCTCAAGAGTGGGGGAACCAATGAGTACAGTACAGTTGTTGAATGTATCCTAGTACTTTACCTCGAGTCTTACTTTTAGTACAACCGTCGTATTTCAATTACAATCTCAAAAATGATATGGTTAAGCCTTTAAAAGATTGATTAATTTGTATAAATTCTTGTAAAAATTTCAAATATTAATTAATCAATCAATTAATACAATTGGAAACCTCCGAAAATCTTAATTAATTATTTTCCAGGTGAATGAATGAAGTAATCTAGGAAAATAAATTATTCTCTATAAAACTCTTCTTCGCGTACTATTTATTATAACAAAAAGATCTGAGAAGAATGAACGATAAAGCACCTGCTCTGCCAGCTCCCTGCTCTGGTCATAGATTATCTCAAAAAGATAGAAGAAGTAAAAAAATATATTCTGAGTTGAAATTCTTATAAAAGAGAAGAAGATAAGAGGACATTAGGAAGTCAACTAAGTTCCCAAATTGTGTGAGTGAATCAAGACCAATCTAGTTGCCCTTACCAATGTACGCTAATCCTGCGCTCGAAATTCTTTATCCTCCGTCTTTGTCCAACAACTAAACTAGTTTTTGAATTTGTCAGATTTATGGAAAATTTTGGCAAAAGACATCAGAAACACGGCGGAAAGTAAGGACATAATCACCGTGGCGAAGTCACTCTTGCGTCAAACTGCCCTCGTATGCTGGTTCGTTAACTGGTAGGATTATATTTCAACTTTCAAAACAATCACTTCTTTCCAATATAAACAACTGTAATAGGATTCAAAAACGAGTTGATTATGTGAACATTTTACCAAATTGTTTAACAAAGCGCTTAGTAATCGTAATAAAATTCTAATTGGATTCTTTTAGCTTTGAAGCTTCCACAAAGGTGTAAACTTGTAGGTTGTTTTTTTTTACAAAAGCTCGAAAAAAGTGAATAGATTCGAGGCTACTTTTGAAGTGTTCGTTAAAATGATCAAGTCAATTTGAAACGTACCTTGATTCCATTTTTGCAATTTATTCACCCTAAGCGGATATAACGATTTTAATGTTTATTTTTCTAAACCCTATAACTGTTATTTTAAACAACTGCTTCGGCAGTTAACATTAGTTAGAACATTGGTTGAACATAGCACTCGTTGTAAAATTGCAAAATCTTTTGCAATTTCAAAATCAATCAACTCATTTTCATTTTTATACATCCCAAAGATCATGATTTTGTTGTAGTCACAAGTGATTCTAGTAGCAAGAAATTCGTTTATTCTTTTGGGTTGGTTATTCTCTAGCACTTAATTTTCCAGTATAAACTTGTGAAATTTTGTCCTTTTCTTGTTATCTATCTATCTATGTTATCCGGTTGAATTTTGAATAGTTATCCGTCTCATTCAGTTATTTGTTACAGAAAAAATGTTTTTTCAAGAACTACTTTCAAAATCTATTCATACATTCATAGAAATAACTATTCCATGAAGTAATCTTCTCCATTCTACGCTTTAGACAAGGTTAGGCTAGGTTAGGTTAGGTTAGGTTCAATTAAGTTAGGTTATGTTAGCTTAGGTTGTCTATACCTTCTTCGTTCCTATATCTACTACAAAAAATTTTCACAATTTAATTCACAGATAATATTGTTAGAATGAAAAATTCATTCTACGTATAGCAAAATCTCTGACAATTTTACAAAATTTTAGTGACTAAATTATTAATAAAACAATAAACGAAAGATATGAGTTTTCTTAGATGTCAAAAATGGTTGAAAATTTACACAAGTAACGATGCCGAAAATGTAGTAATTTTATTTATGCTGTTTTTCCATTTACTTAATTGGATTGCCTCGTCCGAATCGGAAAGATACCAACAGATCGTTTTAAACATTAGAAGGTTCTTAAATTGACGTATCTCAGATGGTAACGAGAAAGCATTAGTATTATCAGTTTACTTTCGAATTGATTGAAAAATGGATGTAGTACTAAGAGACAAGACATTTTTCTTTTTATTGTGAATCCTATTTACAATAATTTACGAACAATTTCACTGAACCGAACGAATGATATTTATTTTTTATATATTTGATTAATCACTATATGTTTCAAACTCTTTAAATATCATATTCAATCAAAAAGTTCAATATCTCCTCATTATAAGTGTGAAACTTTCACTCGTTTCGTTGATTTATCTTCTATCGTATTTAGAAAACCGTGGGCAAAGTTACAAGTTCATGAAGGTATTTACAACCGACAATAAATTCTTAACTATCAAAGTCAGGTAATAAACTACAAGTTGGAGAAACAGCAAAGGAAACCGTACGGAAAACAATCAAAAATTCTGGGAAATGAATTCATTCATTTCCGACACTATTAATCTTCAACTTCAACTAAAATAGGGCACTAGATGACCTTGACTGAATTCTCATTTCCTCAATATCTAAACTGTATCAAATCGATGAATTGCCTTTTGGCGATTAAGATTCTTTTTATTTCTCATTCGAATTACATTGTAAATATGTATTATCCCAAATTTTACACTGTTGCAGCAAATGGCGCATTGTTTTCAAAAGATGCAGGTGTACGTTTATAACATAAATTCTGTATAGTACAGTCAAATTAGGCGATGTTGAGCTAAGACTTAAATTGGGCGGATTTAATTTTCTAGATTCTGGGAGGTTTTGGTATAGTGAATAAGTCTAGCAACTCTTAATTCTTAACAAAATTTGAAATTCAAAAAAAAATATATAATATATAATAACTCGAAAACAACTGTCGTAACAAAAAATATAGAATACAAAATTCTCTACAAAAAAATATCCTAGATATTTGTTCCGAAATTTTCATCTTAAATTGGGTTCATATACTCAAAAATATTTTGAAGCTCGAATAACTCAAAAACTATGAGGATTTAGACACAAACTACCGGGACAAAATATGTGGAGCACATTCTGTACAAAAAAAGTTCCAATTCATTCTAATCTCAAAATTTCCATCACAAAATAGAGTTGAAACGCGAACTTGAAAACTACGTACAACCGAGTATATGGCGAGTGATGAAATATATCCATTGAAACGTCAAGTACTTCTGTGGCCGAAATACCTTTCCATCTCGCAATTTTTTGAAAACGAAGTAGTTTTTCCAGGATATTTACTCAGAAATAATGGTTCCAACGAAAAAATGACTGGAGACCTTTTTTTGTAGAAAATTTTATGTTCTACATTTTTTGTTTGGACAGTGTTTTCCTAATATCTCTCAGTTTTCGAGTTATTCGCGTTTCAAAATTTTTTTCAGTTCAAGTTCCAAAATTTCGGAAACCCGTGCCCGTAATTTTGTTAAGAGTTGCCAGGCTTATTATGCACCGAAAACCTCTGAAAATCTAGAAAATTAGAAGCGCCCAATTTAGTTTTGGGATTATTCCTATTTTACCTGTACTATTAGGTAAAAATATGATTGTAGAATCTGATGTCATATCTTACATTTCCTTAGTAAATTCGATTTTTGTTACGATAAATCCGTGTTTGTAAACTTGATTTCAAAAATAGAAAATCTAATGTATGTTTGTGAGACATACGAGATACATGAAATTGAGATGATTGTAAAACTATTCGTTTTTCATGCCTTTTCCGTGACTTTGCATATAATTCCAATAAGTTTTGATATAGCACATCAGGATTTTGATATATTCCCTTTTTAGCACATTCTAGCTCAGAAACATATAACTTTTTAGTAGGTACTCTAACAAGGAAGTCAATTCATTATTGTACCCATTAAAGATCCGCTACTTTGAATTTATTATATACGTGTTTATAACGACTCAAACAGATGAAAATTTCAAAGGCTAGTATTTTTGAACAAGTACTGAAATACATTGTTTCAACTATCAATACACAAACACATAATTATACTGTCTGACGCGCATTTTGATAACGAAGTCATCATCTTTTCTGAAACTGAAAGTAAACTAAAACTTATTCATAATCAATTTCCTCCTGCGAAAAACAATTCCAGCGGGAAATTTCTTTTTCATTCGTTAACTAATTTTACATTTAACAATCTTAAACAGTGTGTGAATATCACCAAGAGTTCCAGAAATTCCAATTTAGTTATTGGAGAAGGGCACGGATCCGCCCTACACGCCTTCTTCTTAAACACCGCTGAATATATTGAATACAGCAAAGAATTATTGATTGTCCAATTCAAAATCGATTGAAAAAGGAGTTAACCGGAGTGAGCGGCTTGTCTGATAACGTTTTCCTTTCAGTCGCAGGTGGATAGGTTACAAAAACCTCGCCCTGTATGCATAATGATAATATTTGACATTGAAAATGCATTTTACTCCGACAAGTGGACAAACATACTGAGAGTACTCAGAGAACTGGGAACTTCAAATAATATGAGCTGTATTATGAGCGACTATTTATGTGGTCGGTTTTTATGATATACGAACCTACATTGCGCGAGATCAGAACTGAACGCTCAAAGCTACGAATCATACTGTACGATACGTTTCAAATTACCAACAGAGGTACTGGTGGAAGACGGATTTGAACTTTGAGCCAGTATAAGCAGTGGTGAGAAAAATATATTGAAATATTGTAGAAAACAATTAGAATTTAGATTCAAATAGTATGTAATATCTTTGAATATCTGAGAAATATATTTTCAGAGATGCGAGGCATGTGAAGTATTTGTGGAAGTTTGACAGGAGTGTTACTATTTATATTGTTTGTGAAAAGATATGTTGGGATGAGGCTTAGGGTCCAAAAACTTATATACAATACAATTTATTGAAATTAACAAAAGAAATGTACATAATTCTTCATTATATACATGAATTTCGAATTCCAAAAATAACAGTAAAGACAACGATATTAAATTTTGCAATGATTTAATTGGTAAATTGGCATAATATGATAAATTCACTGTTTCCTAGACTTGCAAATATAAATGTAAAGCTGGACATAACTATGACAGTAGAAATGTTGTTTTTGAAGATTTGAATTATCAAATACCATCTGAAGAAAGCAGTGTCTTATAGTTATCCATATAAGAAGTCACAGTGAAAGTAACATCTCTTTTTTTTTAAAAAAACTATTACCTAGACGTAATCGCTATACGCGATTTGGTCTATTCTGTGAAGTGTTAAAAATATTATTCCTTTAATAGATATCACTTTCTATCATAGATGCCATAGAAAATGTATTCTTACTTGGAACAGCTGAAACGCTGAAAATGGGAATTGGATACTATGATTCTACGAGTAAATGACAGTTAATAAGAACCATTAGATTGCATTGAATACGTTAAAATGACTTGTAGACGCGATGTCACAGTTTTTACGACTTCCGGCTTATAATTACGTGCTCAACCCCGTAGAACTTATTTTAGCACAGATAATGCTACACTGTCACATTTTTAGTGGTACCTATATTGATCTCTTTATTAGAAAAATTGTGAAATAAAACCGTACCAGTAATGAACAAAACAAAATTCAACCAATATTTTAAATAATATTAGATTATGAATAATCCCTCCGCTACTATCAATTGATTACATATGTTTTTACGATAAAATAGATGAATAATTTCATTTTTGAATTTGTTATGTATAAAGTATAAGATTCAGTGCCCAAGATAGGAAAACACGAAGTGGCAGATGTACAAATATACTATTTTCTCTTGAATGTATTATATGAAATTCATCGTAGATCTTGCAAAAAACATGTTCAATATTACTTTCATCTCAATACCACCAAACACCAACTGCAATATATGCAAAATGAACTAATCAATATTCGAATTCCATTCGGCTCTTTATTAAATCACATACCAAATTTTATACATTATGTGAAGTATCTATTTACAAACATTAATTGATTAGTTTAGTTATAAAAACATTGAGTGTGGCACACGTGTATTAATGGAAAATCAGCTCCCCTTATTACGATAATAATCATGTTTTGTCCATAATTTTGTCAATAGTGTATAAGCAATAGAAAATACGTTCATTAAAATGAATTTTTGTTAAAATACGCATCATTCGCATGTTTGGTTTTTCTATTGGAATAGAGGAGTATATCGTATAATTTTTCTCACAACCGTGAGAAGATTCAAAAACACTAGTGAGAAAAGTACTTTTTCTAGAGGCAGCTCGTGGTGAAAAATTTTACGTGCTCTACAATGTTTCCAAAAAAACTCTGAAAAGTTTCTTATTTTGGTCATAGTGTCATAGTGCTTCAATTAGTGACTCCTATTTCTTCCAAATTTTATCGCCACCAAAAACTAAAGAGGAACCCCCATATTCAATCTTTTTTGGTATAAATATCTCAAGGAAGTTTTTGCTGCAGCTTTTTCTCTACTTACCCAGTTTTTTCTATAATAATATTTAGTAATGGCCTACCGTCTGTTTTTAATTCTATGGATATTGCACAAAATCCCACACACTATATTGTAGTATATTGTTATTCAGTTTAAATAGTCCTAAAGAACTGGATAGTTCTGAAAGGTGCGAAAAGAAAACTATTTAACCAGCAAAAATGAATTGCATACAGCGAACCTTTTCATTTCAATCATTTCGCCAATGTTGTAGACCGCCGGGTAATCGTAGGATATCTAAAGAGTGCGCAGAATACGTTCTTGGATTAAACGGTTTGTTGGTCTATGTCATAAACAATATACTTTCTCTGCAACGGCGGAAAATTCACAGATTGAGGAAACTTAAAATCCATTTTACAGTTGATTATTTATTTAAATCTGTAATTTATAAGGTAGATCTTCATTTCTCTTCAGTAGATGTTCTCTCAATTGGGTATTATTCAAACCAAGAGCTCAACTATTCTTTTAGTAAAGTTGACGTTTTATCAGCAATATTAATTTTATTTTTAATAGATTCTCCAACGTATTCTTCTGTCGCGGCACAGAATTTACATCGTCAATTGCAGTTTCTCCCCTAAAATTGTTGCTGAAAAACGACCGAAGCAGGGAGTAGTAAACGACACTTTTGCTTTGTATGAACTAATCTTGTTATATCTTCACCAGTTAGTCTACTTTAACTTTGAAGATACCAGCACCATGTGATTCAAATAGCTTCTATAGTTTGTAACGTTAGGCTTAATTTGAGTCCCAATAATTTTTTCAAATATTCTCTACCCTACAACAGTAAGAACCCCCTTTTGTCAAGTTTGTCGTTTTTTGTTTCTTGACCCCGCGGGGGAAAGATTCACATGTTTTTGGATAGCTGTTGCTTCCAAAGCACTGCTCAGAGCTGCTAACACCCTCGTGCTATATCTATGCAGATTAACCTGGAGGATATTTATCAACATCCGGGTCGACATCTGTTGAGTTCAGTTACTACAGGGACACCAAAAGAAGGATGCAATTTGTAACCGCACAGTCCCAACCAAGTTGATAGTATCCAGTGGTCTTGGGATGATTTAAAAACTGCAGTGTCGTAGATCTTACCACCTGGGCTATGGTTCTCATTAGCTGAAGGCTACGTTCGTGGAGGAAAGTGGAAATTGCAATTTCCATCGAAATTACTTTAGTTGTTTTGTTAGTTGTTCATATTAATGTATGTCGTGTAGACATACCGCGAGAATAAATATTTTCTACGGATATGCACAAAACTTTTGCTACGGTTATTACTTTATCAATTTCCGCCTAGTTTCTGATGTCATTTTTCAAAATTTGACATAAATCTGATAGGAATATATAATTATATTAGGGAAACTGTTGTAGTGATGTGTGTAAAATGACGAAAAAAGAATTTTTGTACGCAAAGAAACCAGGGAAAAGTGATCCTGAGAATGCTTTGTGCTTTTGAAAGTGAGACTTCATATAATCATTACTAATGACGTGAAAATTTCAACTATACGGTTATGCAATATGTTGCACGAAAAAAGCTATCAGCAAGGTGGCTACTAATATTGCTTAATTCTGATGTAAAGTTCGGTTGAGTTACGATAAAAGCTATTCTTCTCAGTTGGAGTAAAATTTTTCTGCGTAATTCAAATATGCAAAGTCGCGTGAATAACTAAGAAAAACACATTTCTTGTCAAAAATCGTTTTTATTCATCAATGTAATCTCCTTCAAGAGCTATACAATCATTCCAACGCTTCTCTAACTTCTCGATGCCGTGTAAAAGGATTTGTCTTTTGCCTCATAATAGGCTTCAGTTCCAGCTATTGCTCCTTCATTTGTGCTAAATTTCTTACTGACAAGCATTTTTTGAGATCACCGATCAATAGACCTGGATCTGGACTATGCGGTGGAGGAGGGAGCAATTCAAAGTGTAATTCGTTCTATTTAACCATCGTTGCTATCGACTTTTGAATCGGTGCATTCTCTTGGTGAAATAGTGATTTTTTCTTCGACATATGAGGCATTTTTTCCCTGATTTTTGCATTCAAACAATCCAACAGCTTCGAACGTGGTTCACCGGCTGCAGTCTACTCAAATGATGATCGCTTTAATTCCGGAGTAAAGTGATGGATCCATGTTTCATTCATTGTCACATATTGACGCAAAAAATCTAGTTTTTCACGTGTAAATATGGTCTAAACACTGCTGAGTCATCAACACGTCGTTGTTTTTGATCGATTGTGAGTAGACGCTTCAACCATTTTGAAAAAACCTTCCTCATGGTCAAATATTGATACATAATTGCAAGCCTTCTGATATCCTTGTGTCCTCAGCTATCTCACGCAATTTTAATTTACAATTAGATATAACCAATTTGTGGACCTTTTGTGATGTTTTCTGGAGTAACCTCCTCAATTGGACGACAAGAACGTTCACTATTATCGGTATTTGTACGACCTCGTTTAAATTCAGCAAACCAATAACAAATTTTTTGCCTTTTCGAAGAAGCTGACTTTCAAAGTCATTGCTAAGCTTGTATAAATTTATACACGAAATTGTTTTGAATCCATTGTTCTCAAAATAACAAAAGTATCTTCATTTAAATGGCTTTCACTTTTTTCTGACTAATCGAAATATTATGAAATTTTACACACAGTTTTTTGAAAACTGGTACTCCATAGACGTCATATGGATTTGACGATGACAACGCCATCTGTGTGTCAGTCACACGACTTATTGATGTTATACTTTAAGCATTGATCGAGGATTATATTTACGTGTTGGCAAGTGAAATTTGTCATTTCTATCTTAGAGTTTACGGGTGATAAATATTAATGTAGTCAAATGCAATTAAACGGTGAAAATGTTGGAGCTATGACTGAATCAAATTCAAAAACAAATCATAAATGAACGCAATTCAACTTCAGGCGATTGTCACTGTTTACCGCCGCTACACTAACTTTGTCGAAGTTCGCTCCGATGTTTTCAGTATAAATAGAAGAGAAAAACTCTTGGTCGCTAGAGAACTAGAAGCGAGAGTAATTAGTTATCATTTAAAATATATTTAAAATGCAATGTAATTATCATAATAGAGATAAGATGGCTAGTACTATCAAGATAATTTCAAAAAATTTAGTTGCTTATGACACCAAGAACTTTTCGTTTTCATAACGCACACACATACATACACACAACTTAAATGTTAGATTGCTTTCCAAATATTACAATCATGTTACGTGCTTTTGACAGTTATGTTATTACAACATGTATAAAGTCATGACATGTCTCATTAATTTCACAAATTATGTACACGTAGCTGAGTTGAAAGCGACATTACACCCGACGACTATCTTCACTTGTTATGAGAACGAGGTAGGAAGTTTTCTGTGCATAACTAGTTGAATTCTGTACAAGACAATAAGTAGTAAAATATGCTTTTATTACATTTGTATCTTTGAGAATTTAGAAAATAAAAATGATAAACAGGGAAAATAGTAATGAAATGAGAACAAAACGTATTTTAAAAACCCAATTAGTGCTTTATTACGTCACAACTGTTATTTGAGGTTAGAATTATAAAAGTGAATATTATCTTATTGAAATCTTAAATACGTTTTTTTAAAAAAGGGGAGTTTATCAAATAAAACGCCAGGATTTCATCAATTGTTATTGTTGTAATTTTTTATCCGAAAGTGCAGAGTTTTTAAAAGAATTAAACTTACTTACTACGGTATGTATAAATCATGATTTTTTTATTGGATATTTTAAGAACCGTATGTTTTCCATAATAGGTCTAACGGTTGCTCCTTCTTCGATATCTTCTTATTCTGACTCTAGATTGTCACTCCACCTCTTCCGTGGTCGACCTGTACTCCATGTGCCAATTGGAGACTTATCCCTTGCTATCTTAAAAGGTAGGTTTGTTTCATTGTTTTTTAGGCTGTAATACCCGTTCGAATGATATCTGGGTCACATAATCGTTTGATGTTTTCGATTCTTTCTTGGTCTAATACTGTTTTTTCTGAGATCAGCCTGTGAATTTTCATATCTTTGATCTCTAAAAGTTGTTTCTGATCTTGCTTCTGATGTATAGGTTATCTTAGGTCTGATTGTCGATTTGCAAATTCATGTCATTGTTTCTTGGGTATTTGTTCCACCATACTACGTTCTGCAGACATCCCGTGACCTTATTTTCTCTTTCTACTTGTCCTCTTATCTCGTCTTACGTTTCTATAACTGGTAATGTCAATTTCAAGGTACTTGTATTCCATTCTCTGTTGTATTATTTGACTTTCTTCTTTTGGTGTTGTCATGCATATGGTTTTTTCAGTCGAGGTAGTCATATTATACTGTTTTACCTTGATATTAAAGCTATTCAATAATCTTTGAAGATCCTCATCGGCATAACACAGGATCTAAGCTTGAAACACATAACATTAGTTCTTCATTAAGAAGCAGCTGAGAAGTTGGTTTATCTCTAGTATAAGAATAAATCTGAAAAAACGGATAAAAATTATACCTGGTGAATTTTCAGTGACCTTAAGAATTTCACGTTTTTACATTTCCGTTTTCATTGATAGATTTCGGAGATATCATTATATTTTGATATGCTTTATACAATCAGTAGAAGATCCGACCTTGGCTGGGCTGATAATAGAATGAAACATATTTCACAATTAATTCAGTACATTGAAAAATATGTTGAAAATGTTTTGGTTAAAAAAATCGGATATGCTATTTCTAATAATTCTCAAAAAAATTGTTATTGAATGATACAACATGAAGATAATAAGAAAAATCTATTGTGAAATATGAAACTTATAGAATCTGCAGCCATTGGGTTACTTATTATTTACCTAGATGCACTACTGTGTGTCAGGTATATCAGGTATGTCGATGCCAATTACTTTTACTTAATTGGATAATAGAAAACAAATATAAACGCTGATTTATTGCGAATACGTTAATATAGGATTGCCTGCAAAAAAATTCTATCATTTTATTGAAGTAATACCAATTGATCAATTGAGACAATGACCATTCCATTTTACTAGATGAAATTTGTAAGGTGGCGCTTTTATGAATATATTCCTGAAAGGATTGCAGATACTGCAAACGTCATAGTGTGTTATAACTTCAGTTTTCATTAAAATCCGTCGTTGTTACACAATTCAGCGAGTTTCACATTTTATTATCCAAATTAAATTTAAATGGAATTGTTTCTACGAGGAATTCTGATATAACATTTAATGAAATATGTAATGTTCCTTAAACTAATTACTTTGCTTGTGAAAAAGTTGGGAAGAGAAGCGCTGTGATAAATTGAAACAACTTGCGATACCAGGAAGAATTGCTTAAGGATTTTCAAGAAAAATTTTCCTTTCGATGAACGAATTTACCAAAAAGTTACAATTCCATTTATAGATGAATATTTTTAAAATTTTTTTAAAAACGCAAAGATTAACATAATATATAAAAACTACTAAGAACATCAGAATATTGATGAGTGCTACCTTGACATTGGTTCTCTGGGAGTAGCCCAAGTGTTTCCTAATGTCAAACAATTCATCAGTCTACCAAATATCATGTATACGTTTTATTTGTATATTCATTATGTAAAACTATAATTATATAAGAACCTTCATAGTTTGGAGCTTCCACTCACTAATCTTTGATTTTTCTTGTACTCTAACTCAAAAATAAATCTTCGATATAATCGTTGGTTGTAGAAATGATGCTTTCGAAGAAATTGTAGGTCAAATAAAATAAAAATTGTGTAGGAGGATTATCAGTTCAAACATCATTGGATAATACCTCTTCATGGTGAGGAGTTTCATCTGGAGTATCAGGGAACTATCATCATTATCTGAATTCGAAGCAGGGTCATCCTCACTCTGAATGATTTGCCAGGTATTTTAAATCGCTAAGATTAACTGACGGTTTTCAATGACTTTTTGAACTAGACCTAACATATTTTGCTTTTAATGATTACAATAGACCGACGCAAGTGTTATAAAATAAAGTAGTTCTAGAGTGAAGATTAACAAGCTTTTTTAAGAAAAATTCACTGCTTTATTCACGCCCTAATGACATTAGTCCTACTAACCATAGGATTGTAAGCCGTATCATGAACTATTGCTCCATCAGATCTATTTTACCGTGGATTATGTATGATATATGTTTTTGTATATATCATTTCGCTGTTTCCTTTTTATTTATAAGCTTTATAAAATATAAATCTCTACTAAATCTTGAAACAACTTACCAACGTATTAGTCCCAAAAGTAAAACTGAACCTAAACTAAGGTAAACGATTATATTTGCTGATTTGTACTTCTAATGCACTAACCATTTCTATAGGATTAAATACACAAGAAGGTATACCGGTTTTCCAATTTAAAACTTTCGAAGCAATTCCTTTTTTTGTAGGAATATTGTTAGGAATGAAAAATCTTTGCATGTTTTCTTAATTCTGGTATTGATAATTTCTTTGTTGTACATAATTCAAAAAATACACTGCAATATAACTTTGACTATTTTTATCGATTTTCTCTGAAAGAAAGCAGCGAATACGTGACTGGGAAACGCAAGAATGTATTCTTGTGACGTTGAAGTATTTGCGACCACTATCTAATGATGCCTTGTTGCCAACTCACATTATCTTAAGGAAAATTTCACGTTCAGTTTAGTTTTTGTTGATATCTTTCAATTTATTTTATTGTCAGTAGAAGTATAACATTTTTTACGATATTACTATATGTCCATGTCATGTCATTAATGTAATTAAAAACAGTTCACAATAATTCAAAAATATCAACTCATGAGAAAAACAGGAAACAAGAGTTGTTCACCCGTGAAGTCAATAGTCATTATCTTCTGTCTCCTTTTTATATAATCTACTTCCAAGAGATGTTACTTATCTTTTCTTTTTGTCAAAGTTAAATTCCTTTCTAAGAGTTTCTGGTCATGAAGGGAACAAAAGAAGAAGTGATACCTAAGACACAGACACAAGATACAAAGACAACAAGAATTAGAACTAAAGTACAATCGTTTTAATTCAGAAGACCTTCAAATTGTGTTAGTAGTCAATACAGAATTGAGATTTTCACATGCTATTTCCCCACGTTAGTGATACTTCACAGAGTCATCAATAACAAAAAAACACTAAATTATAAACTACTGCAATCGGAGAAACTTAAAGACAATCGGTATTTAAGTACATATAAATCATTAAAGGATTCTAATATATAATGGCCACCTAGTGAAAATGTAGCTTACGTTTTTCCCATAATCATACCTTTATATCCAATTCAATGAGTAACTCCTGTACAAGCTTAGAATCAAGCGGTCTCTCTCTAGTTTCTCTCTTTTGGCTAACTCTATTATACTGTAATAGGAAAGTGGTGCCTGCATTGTAGACATTCCTATAGTATTGAAACTTTATAGCGTTCGGAAAAGACGTGCCTTGGTAGCTGCTTGTCGAGTAGATCTGGCAACTACTGCTCTAGGTAGGTCAGGTCAGGTATGATGCCAGCGACCTTTTTTTCTGGTCAACTCTAGATCACTTTAAGTAAATTAGTGAGTCGAGCATCCTCAGGGTATAATTGCCGAAGTTGTGCGAGTAATACTCCAAGGATGGACGAATCTGGGACTGGTAGAGAAGCTGTTACAGAATATATAGGTTTTCGAAATTGTATTTCCAAGATCAATGTTGATGATAGTGGTTGTTGTCTAAGGGATTGGATGTTGATTGGGAGGGATTATTTGAACGACGATACCAGTGTGCTATTATCGTCGAAACTACAGGTCGGGTTTGCAGTTTGGCCCAGTAGATCGTTGATGTGAAAGAAAAAGAGGATATTATAGGTGACACTATACTACCCTGGGCAACACCACCGTTTACTAGAATCTTTTTTTGATCCCTCAGAGGGATGAATCTTTGAGAAAACTATTGATTTAATCGATGAATGAGAACAACAAACCTATGATCTCAATTTAGTCATCAGATCAGAGCAATTACCTAGGATTTCCTATATCTGTCTATAGCTTTAGTTCATACGTTAGTAATGCAGGTCAAAGGTCCCCGATTGATATTTGTTTACAAAAGCCGTATTGATGGTCGGTGATAACGTTCAACGTTAGCGGACTCTAAATAACTCAAAATTTGCTGGTGAACAACTTTCTCCATAATCTTGGCAATCATTTGGACTAAAACAATCGAACGGTAGTTGTTGGGGACTGTCTTGTTTCTTTTTTTTTGATATGGATTGAACTCGAGCAAAAAAAATACCTCTTCTATTTGATAGAAAACTGATGTATATAGCGGACTTAATAGTTTAGTTCCGCATCTTTTTAATACGATTAGGGGTGTTCTCTTAAAGCCAGTAGCTTTATTGATGTCCAAATCTCTGACATGTTTTGTCGGTGTCGGCATTCTATTTCTAGTATAGATGAATCATCTCCAGGTAGGCTGGGTTGTACTTTGGTACTTTGCCCTACGATTCAAAAGTTAAGTTTAAAGTAACTTAATGAGACTTAACAAGTCCCCTTTCTCTTTTGTCCATGTTCTCTAGTAAATGGTGAAATTTGATTCAGTACAAGTCTTATTTTACAGATCCTCATCAATTTGGACAATTGATGAGTCTGTTCATCACTCTCTCATTATATCTTTTCTTGGTAGCATCTACGGTCTGCTTGTAGATATTACTGAAGACAACAAAGTTTGTAGGATTTCAGGTACTAGGATTTGTACACCATTTGCGATAACCTATTACAGTTTCAAATAAATTATGAGTTGTTATTTGCAAAATCATTCAATAAGTAAGGAATATAGACTTCCATATTTACATAGATTACTCTTTAAATCTAGTTCACACATACTGATGCGTCGCTGGAATTGAATCAAATATTATTACTAGAAAACATATGAGGAGAAACTTTTCGATTAGGGGAAACTATAAAGACTGCTCTGTTTATTTACATTCTTCAAAATAATAATTCTTATATTTAATTCGTTATCTTTAAACACACTTTCAAATTATTTATATATTTTCAGTCAATATTCCTCATTCATAACAGATTCTCTCCGATTTGGTAACTTCCATGAAAAATAACATAGTAGAAGTTTTGGCAAACGGCGAAAAACTTTTCAAAAAACTGAACTATTATAATGTAACAATTCGATTAAAATAAATTTGGCAACATCCTGATATAACTTCGCATTTTATCGTTAACATTCGTTGCGACCTAGTTTATCTGGTCACTATGAAGGACGTTATCACGTACTTGACAATTTTCTTTTTGCTTTTCATGAATTTTCTTATTGTGCTGGTATCTCAGTTTTATAGTAGAATGAATATTTAATTCAGGCACGTAGTAGAGAACAAGATTTTTATTTTATGAGATTCAGTGATGATGATAAGATACTATCAAGTGTTGGAAATAAATTTCAGCAAAGAAAGAAGAGGACTATAATAAATACTCATTTTTTCATTAAAACATGGATCGAATTCCAATTGATTAATAACAGAGTAACGATTGAAAAGACACCCTGCCATATTCAACTACGTCGTCTATATCAAATATAGATACTATATTTCTGTTTGAGTGTCAGTATGTCTTAAAACTTCGTAAATATTCTTGTTAAAGTTCGACGATACAAGATTCCATGATAACTATATTGTTACTCCAATTAGAAACTTACACAGTTTATTTTATATTCGTCGGATAATATCTTTGGTAACATCGTCTATTTTATTAGTACCAGTTAATTTTCTTTCCTTTTCTATGATTTGTAATAACCTCCACTTGTATAACGCGATAGATGGTAATAATACGGTTGGAAAATAATAATCCATTCTCAATTTAACACAGTACAACGAAGTTCTAATTTTTGCAACAATAAATCCAAATTCTGCAAACCATAGCGAAGTAAACTTTTTTGTTTGACAATTTTGGACGTTTTATTAAATTCGGCATCAAAATGTATCAATAAATCAGCATAAATTTGGGCAATTTTCATTCTCCTCTAATAAATAAGAATTTGGAGTTCAAGACACCGTGGACAACCGATTTTTGCTTTCTTGGAAGCTCTTTCGTCAGGAGTAATTTACTCGACTGTACTTTGGTTTCTGGGGCACAATGATATGCCGAGTTTTATCTACTGTCACATTTTAACAAAAAAAAAATCACTTGGATTATATCAAATTTATCCAAACATTCAATTGATTTGGCGAGGGAAGTTTTGATCAGCTTTAAGTCTTCGAGACACCTGTTTTGCAGATAGTTTTATTATATGTAATGTCTTATTTCAAATTTTGCATAATCGTTCGATTAACATTTTCTAAAAAGTTTGAAATTGGAATCCAGATATTATGTTAAAAATATAGATTTAATTGTCTAATGCGCGTTTCAATAGTAATCATTATATCATTTATAGAGAACGAAGGTAAACCGAGCAATTTCTAAGTACTCTTGATCAGCATGAGTTCTTGTTGAGTCTATTTTCTTAAATACCATATTAATCTGAGAAAATCTATCAATCTTAAAAATTGAGAAGTTTGGAATGAACTATTCATTATTCTATTTAGATTTTGCTTCTCTTCATCGAAAATGCTAATCTCATGAAAAAAAATTAAACTAGTAGTGTCGAATCACGCATCACCATAATTTCACCACGTATTTTGTACGTACATTTCGAGTTTAATATTCATTACAAATATCCAGCCGCTCGTTTTTCACTGTTTCATAGCCAATTTCATGTTTGTAACTAGCAAAGATACGTATGCGGATTGATAATAGCATTTTTAAACATGCGTATTTTTCAGAATTGTGTTTCTGGTGGTCTAATATTGGGGAAGCTTCATAATATTCAAATATTCATAAAATTATATCGCATCCAAAAACATGCCTCTGATACTTCCAAATTTCATGAATCCTCTTTTTAAATGAAACAGAGATTATAGGGCATTTGATTATGAGATTATTTCAACTTTAGAGCCAAATATCTAAGTTATTTCTTTTAGATTGAGAACAACTAACAGTCTCTAGTGCCTAAACTGCACATGTTTGCAACTGGTACATTCAAGTACATTTTTCTTCGCCAAATACTATCTTTTCTTCCAAATCTATATTAAATGGACTTAATAATTTGGCATCATAGTTTGTGTTACCTTTTTCAAGCTAGCAAAAAATATGGTTCATACCACAACCAACAGTTAGTATGAAATAATTAGCTGACAAACTCATCTTCAATTATTGACTTGTTGAAATCCATTTGTTCTACTGCTGTGGGGTCTCTTGTATGTATGGTGTGAAACAACACAAGGTTGTCAAATGATTACGATTGTGGTGGATTATGAGCAAACGTACCACTCAACTTCTGAAGTGAGCTCTCTCATGCTCAGGTGGTTATTGGAATTGGAACCAAAGAGCTATGTTAGATGCCTGTGGTTTTAACAATCCCTCCCACTCATTCTCCCAAACGGAGAATATCGTGAATTGTTTAATTGTTTTTTGGTTATAGAGATCTCAATTGGACCCCCAGAATCTTTGACATCTTGCATGCTTCTACGGCTTCGACAATTGTTTTACTATTGATAGTCCACAATCTAATAGGATTCATCAATCTAGTTGAGTGATGGTAATTTTAGCGAAGAAAATGTTCTACGAAAATATAAAAGTTTCTCCTCAAACCACGAGGTAGTCTATCCAAGCAATGCGGATATGTGTTCTCTTCGCTGTAAGTGTAAATTGGTGCTGGGCGAAATAATAAAAATATTTCCCAAACATTTCCAAGCTACAATTTACTGTAACATACATTGGACATATTTCTCATCTATGTTCTTTAAAGCTCAAATCATATTTGTTATATGTACCGATAGATTCCCACACTTTCGTTTTGTCAACATATTCCATGTTTGTTGTTTCAAGAGGTCTATCATCGGGCATTCTATCTATTTGGACTCTTCTTTGTCTTTGTTTTTTCTGACCCATCTTACCTGAACTCTTTAATATATTTATTTTATCATCGAATGAGATATGGGCTCACTTCCTTGAAGGCTAGTCTGCTGTTGGTTTTCTCGTTAATATACTGTGTTTTCTCTGTAATTATCTGGCTGAGCTCATAGTACTGCCGTTTTTGAAGAGATCTGTTTTGCCCATTAAGACCAACTTTGTCATGAACTAAATTCAAATGCTAGATACCTCTTTTAAAAAATAACAAGTTGAATTAAGCAATGTCACATCGTAGGTCAATAACAATTAATGCTCTGTCCGTTTCTCTCATCGATGTCAACATTAAACTGCAAAGTCGGTTCTTCCTCTTCATCACAAAGATATTTGAAGTGAAATTGGCCCAAACCAATACGTTCTGGTTGCTCTGTAAAAGTGCTTATTGGAATTAACCATTACCACCACTAACTTGCGAATAAATGTCGTCTCGTTCGAGTAACAACTGTTCCTAGTAACACCGGAGACGAAGTGTCTAGGGCAATAAACTACGCTAAAAACAGAAAAGCAGTAAAGGTAGATTAAGAGCGCTAAGAAATACTTGAGCTGCTTGTTTAATAATATTTATAAAATTGACAGACATTATCCTACCAAATTGATTGAGGTTTTAGCCTTATGATATACGTATTAAAAATATTTCAGACAGAATAATTTACAATAGAGAATATAAAAAAAATTGATGAAGAAATAAAAAAATACTCAGTTTGGTTCTATCAATGAATTAGATATGCGTGAAGCATTATTTGATATAGTAAGACAAAATAAGGAGCTAAAAATTCTGAAAAAGTGACAGATCATAAACATCACTTAACACTAGAGTGTTGAGTAGTGTTCAAGCATTGTTGTGCCTATGAATATGAAAATGAAATTACAGGACAGTCGAAACGACAGATAGCGCTTTCAGCTAGGTTTAGTTTTTTCTTGGATCTCGATATTTAAGAGTCATTGCTGGCCTAAATCTCGGCCTCCACTTGTCTAATATAATGCAATCAATCAGAACACCCAAGTTAGGCTACAGTACTAAAATATATTACGGAATAGAAATATGATCATAGTAAAACTCAAAGAGCAAGACTGTAATATTACACTAACAATATATCAAATTGATTCAATTGATTTAATAAACAGAGTATGATTTCAATTGGAGCAATGAAAAAAACTAAACGTTAATCATCTAAAAGATTTTGGATGTACTTGAATAGAAGACAATCATCTCATAGAACTACTATCTATAATTGGTGAGTTCAAATGTATATTAAACGGACGTACTTTATGAAGAAGTTTCTCAAAACACATATTTGTAATCTATAAAAACAGAAGTTTTATTCGATACTGAACACTTATCTGACATGCTAATTCGAGATAGAAGAAGAGACAAGGAGTAAAAAAATCCATTAGGTGCCATTATAAAAATTTATTACTTCAGAATCCAAAACGAAGGCTATTCCGTTGGATATGAATTATTTAAATGAACTGAAGGAGAATCTGGATAAATCGTTATTTTTATAAGCTTCGCTTACTTTGTATATAGATTACAATAAACGTTTTAAAAGAGCAGGTTATTGTAGGGAATACTGGGAAGACAAATTTTGATTGACGGCATTCATAAATGTTAATCAACTTGCATAGAGGTTTTATTATTACTTGTAGAAAACGCGGGAGACATTGCAATATTGAAAATTAAATATAATTAGATTATCAAGGTATATATTTGAGTATACTCATTCATATATAGAACCATATCTAGTTGGGCTATGCTAAAAAAGCTGTGTACTGATGCTCAGTTCTAAAGCATAAATAGAACGATCAATTATTGCGAGAACGCATTACATACTTTTCCCATCTCAAAATAGAACTCCAGTCAAACAGCTTAGCGTTCAAATAAACTTAGCATATTGAAACAAACGTCTTCCCAAACAGTAACTGTACCATCTGCAACCTTCCTATACTGCTTTTCAATTTCTGGTCTTTCGAAAAAGAGCCAACTATAAGAATATCTCGCTTAATTTATGGAAAGTAGGATCCCCTCCATTCAATATCCCAGGTCACATGTTCATTAGTCACTACCACCTCAGTCGATTTGCGTTAATAGAACTTTTCTCATAAGCCGTCGAATAATTTATGACATACTATTTGATGCCGTTATATCCACAGTTAAACAATCACACTAACTCAAGATATATCTGGAGGTCAACAACTGATAGTATGTCACGAACCGAAATGAAAAAGGCTACCTGTGAGCTCTGCGTATGCAGATAATCCTTAAGTTGTACATAGAGTCTTTCACTAAAGATCCTCCGTTGTATATAAACTTCCTACCCATTGGACAGAGTTCAACATCGCATATATCACACTATCATAGGATCCATGCGTACGGTCAACTATCCTCTTGAAGTCCTACTGGATCTTCCACCTTCTAACCTAATCATACATTTCGGGGCAATGTGAACGGGAAGCAAAAGTTTAATATCTTACTCTTAATAAGGCATTGAAGGCATTGAAGGCAAAAACCACTGAGTACATAGTACATAGTACTAGTACATAGTACATAGTACATAGATGATTCCAGTATGAATAGATTTTGCGAAAGACACTTGAAAATAAGTAAATTTTACCCGCTTGAAAACATAATATCGTCTTCCAAACCGAAGTAATCTGTATCTGCTCATACAGCAGAGCTGGTATTAAAGCCCTAATGGTGTGCTGAAGTGGCTACAAGGTTCAGCTCGTTTGGAAGCTAGATCCGACGAGCCTCAAAGGCAACCACGAGCGGCATTCTCTTGCGAAATTCCGATCAGCTAGTCTACTAATGGGTTTAGAACCCCTTATTGTTGAAGTCAAAAGTATAGCTATAACATTTCTCACTAGTCCGTTCGCAAGACAAACATTATGGGGATGGATGGAAACAACTGGTATGAGACAAGTGAAGATCTTCCTCTCTTATCGATCAACTGATACACTTAGATACACGCGAAATTCGACTGTCACTGGTCTTTTCATCGTACATGGTCATCTAAGACACCATCTCTAGACTATAGGCATCATGGATGATCAGGAATGACGCTGTTATATGGAGTAAGAAGAAACGACACATCATGTCATCGATGAGTAACCAGCACCCACAAGAGCGAGGTTCAAACACTTGAGCAGGCCTTGCAGTTTATCTTGTGATGTGAGAAGGTTAAACCAATGATTTTTTTAAGGACAACGGCTGTTGATAATTTTAAATGGTGCACGAGGGGCCAATTATAAGGTATACGTGCATAACTACCCAATTATGAACTGTGAATTATCTTTCGATAATCAAACTGTAGTCTTCTGAGGCCGGTTGTGAATGCGCGCCAGGCAGAGTAATTACTGGGATTATTTCAACTAATACTCTCAATAGTTTAAGCGAGCTTCAAGCACGTGTCTAGTTTATCTAAGCGACAATCCGTCTTTGCATGAAGAGATAATTTAAAATTACGCCTACACAAAAATGTTACATCAACATTTACAATTGAATAAATTTTTTTAGGTTAAGGTTTTTGGTAATGTATAATCAACATAATATTGTTTCTTATAAAATTTATTGTATATTTTTCATGGTCTCTATCATAAAAATATCACTACTGATTTGGAATTAACGTTTTGTTTATCCGATTAATAAAATATAAAGAGATGAAAGTCAGAAATTTATGAGCCATCAAATATCAGTTCAATTAAAAAAATACAAGGTTATAGATCAACATCAATAAAAAATATGAGCTGGCAATTAAATAAGTGATATTTGTTTTCAGGTAAGCAATTATGAAACTTCTGGAAAATTTGGCGAATTTGTCATACAATATTGGGTTATGTCATTAGGCTTCAGTTCCATAAACAAAAAGTCATAGAAAACTTTTAGTTAATTGATAGTTTCGAAGTGAATGGTCCATATAATAGGTATCTGCAACACTGTTCCGTATGAAACAGAAAAAAACTATTCGACAATTGAAGATATGGAAGGTCGGTAGAGTTCCGTGGCCTATACTTTACGTTATCTTAACTTATGAGATCCCAAAAGTATTCAAATTTGCAGACGAGACTGCTGTTATTACTTAGGAGCTATTATTGTTTATAGTAGAAATAAAAAAGTGGAGTAAAAGAGAACAAAGCTAGACAAAGTATAGGTATAGCCGTTACGAAATAAAGTGCAGTGTAATGAATTTGCATCACGTTATAAAAGTGGTTAAATTAAGGAAATCGATGATTTTATCATGAAATATATTTTTAACGTGAAATCTGCATCAGGTCTCCGACAGAACTTGAAATGTTCGGTATCCAAATTTCATGATAATGTTCACAACATGGACACGCGTAAAGAAAATTTCACAAAATAACAAAACCACATTAATGCCCATAATATTCGAGAATCTACATAATTTTAACATTAATAAATCACTTTAGTAAACCTACGGTCTTATCAAATTCTGAATTTCTTGTTTTGCTTTCGACAGATGGATAAAATTTCATGCAGTTGTCAGATCTAATTTAAATTTTTCTACTTTCTCGTGATACATCGACCTCTTTTAGATGACTCTCGTATGATGAACACCTAGTCATTTATCACCGCTTTTCAATTTTCAGTAAATCGCGGGCGTACTTTCCCGACTGATTTATTACTTTTGAGAAAATAATGATCACTTCTAATCCACTCAGCTGTATGTATATGTAGTTTATGATGTCACTGACACAGACTTGCTTGTAAGCTGAAGTGTCGGACAGGCATACATCGATTTTATCTTCCTCTTCAGATCGTCTATAAACCAAATAAACTATCATACCTTTTTTTCAAATGTTGAGAATTAACTGAATGAATATAATTCAAAACCAATATTTTTTATTTTAGATAGCCGAAAATAATTATTCTAAAAGTAATTCGACTCAAACTTCATTTACAACAACAAAATTTATCAATTAACATAACTGATTTATTATAAATAGTGTAATTTGTGATATGTTTTAGTATTTTCTTGTGAATACTGCTTTTCTTAAGAAAAAGCTTTTCCGAATCGAAATGTATAATAGGCGCAGTCCCAGTAGGATTCATGCGGTCGTGTATTTTTACGCAACGTCGATATAAAAAACTTGACTCAATATTTTGATATATAGTGTGAAAACTTACAACCCATGAGGGAACAAGCCAGCATTCAGATAGCCTGTAAGTGCCATGTTCCATATTTTTTTGTATTTTTCTTCTCCTTATCTTTTACATACAAATATTTATTTTTTATGAACAAATTAAAAAATTTATTTGCCAGATTTAATAGATAAAATATAAAAAAAGAGTAATAATTCAGATTCATACGACGGCAAATACAAAAGTCATTAATTTTATATGAACCTGTATTTAGGAGAAATCAATCGGAAAAGCTGAGGTTTTGGTGTGGCCTAAAATAAAATAAGCACTCAAACAATGTTTTGCGGATACACACGACCTAGACTGTATTTTACAGGAATTAACTGGAACAAGGCCGTTCAAAAATGGAATTTAGTAGCTTTGGAAAATAGATTGAAATTATTAAAAAGTCAAACAATAATAACAAAGTAATAATTTTAGTCTAAGCGAAACTGATAAAAAATGCCAAACTAATCACTGTGAGAAAACTGCTCTGAGCACAATCGTGGCAGAATGTTCAGGCACAATAAAAAACAACATGCATTTAAAGAAACCTATACTATGTTGACGAGTTTGAAAATTTCGAGGAACTTTACTGCCAGTTCTATGAGCCCAAAACTCGAAATAATAATATAGAATCAATGACAAATGATAGAAATAATCAATATAATAATAAATTGGCAAATAATTCTACCATTATCAATATAATAATAATAACAAAAATGAATTAAATTATCCTAGAAATAATGACTATAATCAGTATAATTATAGTCAATCAATTAACATAGAACCTTCACCATAGCAACATCGTAATTATTCTACTGACTGCGCCAATTATATATTTTAATTTGTAAATCTATTTATAAAATAAAACTTCATTTACATCAAAACACTGAAATATTGGATTCACAAATTACATTGTTATTTGTGAATCTATGTATTGTTGTGTTTTGTAGTGCATGAGGTTTTTTGAGAAACAGCTTTTCCGAATCGAAATATATAATTACGATTTAGTTACTAATCTTGTATCTTCCAAAAGAGAGAAAACCCAGTCAATTAAGTTTATTGTATTATAGTAATTTTAAAAAATCATCGAATTTCAAATTAGGGAGTTCACAGATAAATTGAAAAAGAAAGAAATGTATAAACTTAATGATATACTGGTTTAAGACAGGAAACAATGGAAGTAAAATTTTCCTGCTAAATGTATTAAACTTATTGTTATACCAGATTATCTGTCAGAATCTTCAATGAGGCGAGGATAAAATGTGAGAAGCTGACAAGCTAAATTTGGGATCAAGAATTTGTGAAGTCATCAAGGTTATGAAGCGAGAAGTATATTAGTTCAGGAGACATTTAGGCAAAATCTTCTACGTACTAACCATAGCCCAAAAATGTGTCTTGCAGATTGGTCCGCAATTGAACATGTTTTGGATAGATATGGTCAAAAACGCATTGAGTATAAAATATAGACCAATAGATGTACATTAAGTTTATTCAAGCTTCCAACTGTGTACGCCGATTATTAAGTTAAGTTGATAAGAGGATTATCAATTTTATTTACTTGACTTAGTTAAAATCGAAAAATATTTGAAAATACAAATACTAATTCCATAAGAATTTACCTATGAAGTAGTAAAAAATGAAAACTGTCAAATTACTCTTCACTATAAGGGCGATAATAAAGAAAATGGACGTTTATTCACAATTTATTTCAACGTCATCTATTGTACCAAAGCTACAATAAACAATAATTATTAACGTGAGTAGCGTTACCAAACTTTGTCCCTATACTAAGTATGCGATTATGAATTGGTTTCCGCGGTTTCTTTAGTAGTTTGAGAACGAATAAGGGTTCAGTTTTAATTCGGTTTTATCAAGAATTCAACAAAGTTCTACTAAAGCATACTAAAGGGTATCTTGGAAATTTAGCGTACTTTGGATTAGAGCTCACCGCATTCATATACATACTCTAAAAGGAAAAGTTACACATTTTTTGTTATTAAATGAACAAATCTCGATAAACTGACCTTAATATGTCATTCCAATTGATTTTATGTGAGGTTTGAGTTGATTAGGTGAATATATTCGTAAGTGTTTTTATAGATTTGCCCACCTTTTCAAAATTTGCACTGCACGTCACTGATATACTGGTCGTCTGAAATTATCCAACAAATGTTGATCTTTTGCATGAATTCTCTCCAAATCATACAATTTTTATACCTACGTAATCGCAATCGCGAACAAATTGGTTGTTCCGGAGGAGTCATCAACAAATATTTATTGAAATTACTTACTTTTACCAGCGGTTATGGTTATCTCTTCACTGTTCGAGAATAGGCTATTCATTTACATCTTAGTACAATGGTCAAAAGAAAAGCTGAAGTCACAAGAGACAGCAATCGAATGCCAATTGGTCTTCCAGCTTCTAGTGAGGTCGTTGAAAGGAAAAAAAGGAAACATAAAATGGCAACTACCAGGAGCATCAATGTAGCTCATGCCAAAGATCCTAATTATTTTTTATTAATTTGTTTCTTTCCTCAAGTTATACCCTCGTCAGTTATCATTTTCCAGGAACCTTTTTTTTGCGTGCTTTCGTTTCAATTCAAGACAACTAAGTGAGGACATTTTATACATGTTTTCTACCCTAACTAGAAAAAAGTAGCAGGCTAGGAAGAGTTTTGGACGGTTAATACGTGGTACATTCTAGCTAAATACGTTCGTGACGTATTTGGTAAGGTATTTAAATGACTTTCATGTTCATTTGAGGTTGTGTCCGCCGAGGCTAAGGTTTTGATTCAATTCAATTAAAAACCATACTGTAAACAGTACGCTGAACATATTTTTTAATTTTCATCTTATAAGGTGTTCCAACACGGAGGAATTTTACTTATATTGTTTTGTCTTTATTACTTGCAAAATCATTCTATATTCATAATTCACGTGCGCAAAAATGTTTTGATATACTTATTTTTTTATTTACTATTTTGTATTAATAAGTTTTACGGTTGTACTTTTATCACAACAAAAGCCGCTCTATACTCACAGCTCGTAGGGGCATGAAAATCTGGCAGAGCTTGACTGAGTAATGAACCTAATTAATTTCCGTAGAGGATTTGTACAGTTTATGCAATAAATTTCAGGGGTCATTCATGTTTCCAGAACAAATTTGTGCACAGTTCCAAGACACATGAAACTGATTTTATAAGAACTTTTAAACAACTTATTTAAAGAGCTAGGCATTTTCCGGCTTACCGACACTAGAAAGCTATAAATTAGTTCATAAAAGTTTGAAATTTCCAGTTCGAGAGTAATTGAAAAAACTAGAAACGAATTATGTGAAATGAGGCTGAAATATTCATATTAGGGACAATGGATTTTCAAGATTTTTCTAAAACCCTTGACTAACGTAACCTAACCAATTGACTTATGTATTCTCAGAAACTCTCTAGGTAGAACTAACAGTGTTGGCATACTTTAATACAGGATATAGAATACAGAATAAAAAAAAATGATTCCGTCTCTAGATTAGGTAGAATATTGACAAAAATATGGGCTTGTTTAGTAAATTATTATTATTAACCATTTTATTATCAAATTTTATTACAATGTTGCCATTAGTTTCATCAAAATCGTAACAAATTGATCTCATTTTTTGTTTCATCAATGCCGTTTCTGTTGAATGCGGATAGCGTAATTAAATTTTTTTTTTCTAAGCAAATCTCAATTATTTTTCAGTTTTCTACCCATCCTAGAGACGGTCACACCCTGTACATGGTTCGAATAGTACTAGGAGATAAATCCAAAAGTAAAGTTTTCGTATGTGTCAAGAATTATTGTGATGTAAGAGAATGTATGTATACCTTCGGGACATAGGGAATAATTTTCTCATCCTACAAATGATTCGAAATTTAAGCCGATGTAAAACGTTTCACAAAACGCTCTACTAAGTGGTTGGCTATTTTAGCTAAACTAAATGCTGACAATTCATCAAAAGCGTAAATTCATTTCACTTAATTCTTAATGCTGAAAATGTACTGTAAATTTGGGATCAAGAAGTTAAATAGTGAAGATAATAAGCATTAAAAATTATATAAACCACGAAATAAGACAAAGAATTCATGTGGGCTAGTAGATACATACGCGAGGGTACTAATATAGAAGAACACCTAATGATGAATGAAAAGAGAATAATTAGGAATATTGATGGAATTATGAAAGCTGAAAATAATGAAGATTTGTGAACTAACAAATTAACAATATATAAGAAAATGAGGATACATTAAAAGAACGGAAAAACGACAAGGGATAAGAAACATTAGAGAATAGAGAACAAATAAGAAAAAACTACTAGGAAAACCAAAAAGTAGATGGGAAGATCACAGTATAGGATATGAACAGTATAGGGATACGTGATTGAAACTAACACATACAGAGAAACTAACAGATATAAAGAAATAGTGAAGAAAAGTCGAAATTGTATATAATAAGCTATGAATAAGAAGTGATTAAATGTGAGCTGACCTCCCATAAAATACAGGGTGAACAGAGCTCGATTTGAACAACTATAATTCCCAATATAAGGTATATAACCTTGTTTGATAGTATTGAACGAATATTCGCCGGCGATTCGATGTATTCAATATTAAGAAGCATCTAATTAAATAATATCGAAATAATTTTGGCATATTGCAACAACTTAAACAGCTATTGGAATATGTAGATTAGCTTTGATGGCAGTCACTGAAAACAATGGATGACAAGTGCTGATCAAAATAAGAATATTCAATACTGGATGTAGTAAGAAAGAGAGTGAGATCCAGGGCAAAATAATTTAAATTATTATTCAAACAATCGCTTAAAATTATGTCAAGCCCATGCCCATGCTACGCATCTTTTTATAAACAACTATCTGAGTTTACATCGATTAAACGTCAACAACTCTTGACTAAATGGTATTGTTTGTGAACTCTTAATATTCACCACCTGGAAATCCACTCGTTATTATTTTACCGTGTATATTTCAAACTTTCTGCAAGGGATGAAGTTATAATTTATTCAGATGTGAAACTTTCCGTCTGACGTGCTCTGTTCTATTCAGTTTTCATAATCTACTTTGACTAGGAATTAATTAGTAGGTATATTACTATAAAATAATTCAGTAATACCTGTTGGTAAGGTCGTAACCACTATTGTATTGAAAATTAACGTACCCAGTTGTAAGAAAAAGTTTGTATTTCGTTTCGTCATCAATTTTTCAAATATAGCTCAATTTGTTTTTGTCAAATTAATCTCATTCTATTTCATTTCACACATCGAATATGTTAATATTCTACATTGTTATTATAAATTAACTCCATAAGCGTTTAATCAAATAATGGGTTCTCATAATTGTAGTTATGTGAGTCACTATTGTTCATTATTCATATCTTGGGTTATGATGTGTCTGTAATGACCAAAACTTTATTATTTATGAACATTATTTGCTGAAATTAGTTTCAGTTTCTGTTCTTGGAAACTCTCGCTTTCTACAATTAAAAGTAAATAATTTAGGTCAGCTTTGATAGCAATAACTTTGGTCATTTGTATATGTCATTCCATTCAACAGAGAAACGAAGACTCTCGTCTAATAGTATGGGAGTTTTTTGCAGTTTACTATGAAAATTTATAAGCCTTCGAGGTCCTGTTCAAATTAAAATCGTCGGAATCCATATCACTGCTAAGTAGAAATGTAATTGAGGAATTTGCGAAATATGCAAAAGTTCCATATTAACTGAAATATGTTGCTTCAGAGAAACTTTGCATTGTTTATTCATAATGTTACTCTTTAACATGAAGGAACTACCGATACAACGGTCTTAAAATGAAGACTTGAACTCCAATTACTGCCGTTTACTAGCAGTTGAAACTAAGACTGGGTACAGTACTCAAGAGCTTTTCCTGAATTGTCCTCCATCTGCTCTATCGCACCATTCTCAATATCAAAAATAAGTGAACGAGTACAGACAGAAACAATCAGAGGCGATTTGTCATAATGAAGAGTTTGGTCCAATTTTCAGGATACTTTTTCCGAATAGTTCTCTACAAACTTTTCAATACGTTCTTCAAAAATTTGGAGTTTCCAGTTGTTTTCATTTTCATTTAATTTTGTGTCGCCCCAACTCATTTTTTCGTTTATATCCCTCATATTGTTAACAAATTACTTTATCAACAACAAAGACATATTTCTTAGTGACACATGAATTTCGACAATTTAAGAAACTGAAAATAAGAAAATACAGTTGATAAAACTAAAAGAAAAAAAAACGATTTGACGGACCGAAAAACAAAATCGAACGGATGCTCTCTTATACATATGCAACAAAAGGATTAGTTTTGAAACTAGATGCATAACAATAATGGTAAAAAGGCACAAACAATATGGAAAACTTGCCGGCATGCCAACCAGAAAAATGTATGAATAAAATCTTAAGAGACATTTACAATGCCTTATGGTACATGACAGTATAATAGTTGTAAAAGCCTAAGAAGACTAAAGAAAAGCTTTATAGTCATTGTAACCGTTTGGGATACTCAGAAGACCTGACAGATGATAAATTTTCAATAAAAGCGACGAAAACAACCAAACACATCGCATAGTGTTGGAAAGGGCAATGCGACAATAAGCGCTGTTACTATACTGATAGAATTTATATATATTAGTTTGTAGTAGATTCTCCATTGGCAGAAATGACCACAAAAACACGTCTTAGCAGTGACTCCACTAGTTTTCAATCGGATTTAGATTTAGTGAATCACCAGGCTAATCAAGTACTTTCATTTTATTTTTTTCTTCTGAAAAAAGTCTGGAATAATTCCGAATTATGAAAGAGAACTAGTTGTGTTGAAAAATTCGATCAAATCTTTCACAGAATTCATCATACCTCCAATGGGAACTAAAACACAATTGGCATTTGTTTAGAAGGGTGTTTTTATGTTACACATAGTACAGAATGTATGTAAACTCAAACAGGTTTATTTTCTTCCCTATTTGTTTTGTATTTCAGCAATGTCTCAGAAAGAATTTTCAATGGGATACATAGCTTCAAGCACATTATGAAAATAATAAAAATTGGTTTGGTATTATATATTCACACAATTTAACTAAAATTATATGATGGTTTCTTTAACAAATTTTGACCTTTTTGTTAGCCTCTCGAAAGCTTACTTTATAGCCAATCCGATTCTTTTTCTTTTTTGATTGGTCACGTAGGATCTTTAAAAGTTTTCTAGAACACTTGAAAACACTCCAATATATTCCATAACCATCTAATCATGTACAAAAAGACAGAGTGACAAGTAAAGACCAATTGAGAATCCGTCTATCTTCCTTACAAAATATTTCCATTTAAATTAATGTTGATATTATTCATTGAATTTCTACGTTCACAGATATTATGTTAATATCAATTAATCTGTAACTCAATCTATATTGACTAATAAATTTACAAAGTATCCATTATTATATATTTTCGTACTTTGAGATACCGAATTTCATTGTGGGGGTATTAATATGTGAGGAAAGAAATTTCCCCACTTTCAATACTAATGTTTATAGTCTATTTCAGAAAGGTATAGAGTAATAAAATGGGGAATTCCGTCCGGTTCGGCTAGATTTCGTTGTCGGCCATAGGCGTCTTGAAATAGTATTGTTTGTAATATTAAAATTTGAAGTAATTGCGTAAGAGAATTAGAAAAAGTATGTTTTCTGGCCTGAAGTGTCAATATCGAAATATTGTGTAGGGATTACTTAGGTAGTAGATTATACAGTTACGTTTTGCGTTTAACAGGTACCGTTTAACCTTCTATTAGTGCCTCTGACTAATTACAACCCTATTTCAGATTCGGCTTAACCATGCGCCGCACAAGCAATGGTGCCTTACCCAAAATTTTTAGATCTTTATAAGTATAATTGTTTAGTTTAACGCATCAGTATTTGCTGTTAAGCCGTAAATAGTGTTATCATTCTCGACGCTTAGAGAAAATTCCAACTTCATCTTAGAGAAAACAAGAAATTATTGACTGATTAACCACCAAAATTATTGAATTTATGAAATACGCCGTGGAAGATATAGCAGAAAAATATAGCGTAACTGTGCTGCGCACACCACCATATCATTGTGAACTAAATACTATAGAACTTATATGGGCGCAAGTGAAAGGATTTGAAGCAAGACACGACACGACATTCAAAATGAAAGACGTTAAGCTACTATTTGATCAAGCCAATAAGGAGGTGACATCAGAGAACTGGCGAAAAGTAGTGCATCATGTCATTAAAGAAGAGGAGAGAATGTGGGATCTTGACTACTTTTGATGATGATTTTTTATAATTCAATTTCTGTATAATGTATTTTTTGTACAATGTTCAATAAAAAATAAGTGTACCTATGTACTATGTACATAATGCTTAATTTTTATTCTATTAAAATAAAATTCTTTCCTTTTTACGAGCATCCTACCAGCATGCCTTTGGCACACTATTTTCAGTGTTTGTGAATGGATAACAATAGGCTACACCCATATATTGACCCCAACCCGGGTGGTAATACCTACACTTGATAAAAACAGAGAAGTTTACAATGAAATCAATGCCAAACTAGGAATGTGGCTTAAATATTCGTTGGGTCACTCTGTGGTCCCTTTGCATACCTAATGAGATTCTATTACTCTATATCTGAAATAAACTATATATGATAATTGAGAAACTTTCGTGAGAAAATAACAATCAGTCGTAATTGTTAACAATTTTTTAGATACACATTCTTCAGACATCCCTTGTTCGAATTTCATTTTCCCCTGATTCAATTATTGTTTCTGGAAAGTAAACTTGTTATTTCTATGAGTTAAATAAGTCAATAAAGACTTCTGTCTTTTGAAAGGAAAGGAGTAGTTGTACTATACTTTCCTGGTTCGATTAGTAGTATTATCTAAAAGAAATTCATTATATAGAAAATAAGAAATAAAATCAAACGTGAACAGGATTTTGAGAAAAAACCGCAACGAAATTTAGGGTATCCAATGAGATAAAACTTAAACATTGTCCAGAAAAAATATCGCATCAACATTTTGGTTTGGAATCCTGTGTCATTCTAACCAGAAAGAAATTTGAAAAATGAAAATATATCGCTAACCGTCAGTTGCTGTATCTTCGATTCGATCTTGATCCAGTCTTATAAATAGGTTGATTGGAAAAACGCAAATTCTCAGGTGCGTCATAATGTTCAAAAACCACAATTTCATTCTCTCCCTCTTTCAATAGTGGTGCTGGCAAATAAAGTGTAAACTGCGGGCCTATAAAAAAGTGTCTCCCTAACACGAATCCGTTCACAATTGTTATACCTTTAATCCATTCTCTCATGTCAATAAACGAATCGGCCGGTTCGTCGTTTACGTTGAGAATAAATTTATATAGCGCGGGGATACTTTTGTTATTATCAATAGAATGCCATCCATTAAGTTTCCTAGTCCACGCGGATTTGAATTCCAAAGGAATAATTTGCCAATTTGTTAGTTTATAATTATCGATGAAAACATCATCAGTAAGTCCTTTGAACTGATGAAACTGATCCAAACCACCGTAGTTGTTTCTTCCAAAATTTTCTATAACTAAATCTAAAGTAGCATTATTCATTTTCTTATCAGTTAGTACAATAGTTGAATTGTACAGTTTCCAAAATCCAATACCATCAATGTCAGTTTCTTTCCTTGGTACTGGGGACACTAGTTCACCATTCACCAGAATTAAAAGAGTATCACGCACGTAACCAGAAATTTTCAGAGTAGCGTTTGGCAATAAATTCAGATTATTTTTCCTATAAGTCACATAACCGTAACTTTGTCCGGAGTTATTGTTAATAGGCAGCATCTCCATAGGTAGCAAGTTTTCTGATTCTATTTTATATTTGGCGTCTTCAATAATTTGGGTTAAAAGTATCTGTCCCACTGGTTTCAATTCCGAATAATGTACAGGTTCGCGTACGCTAGGTTTTTCTGGAAGCTTAGTTTTAATTTTGTTATCAGTTATAATTGATATTCGAATCAATTCGTATTTATCAGTGTATGTTCCCCACTCTGTTATGGGAGAATCGTAATCGTAGCTGGTAGTGTCTATTTGGAGGCCTGAGTTATTTGTACCTCTCGTAACGTCATTTGCTCCGTTCATGAAACCATAACTCGTACTACCTACAAAAAATGACAAGTAAATTTCTTAAATCCATGATTGTACTGCAGTAGATTAGGTTATTTTCACCAATATATTTAACAATCAAACTTGACATAAACCACAAAATTATAAAGTACCATTTTAAAGGGTCAATTAAATGAAGAAAATTTACAGAAAAAGTACATGAGGAAATCAAAGATCATAAGCGCATATTCTTTTTAGTGGAAGAATATAGAACATCGGTAAAAATGCTAAAGAGATGATGAAATAACACAGAAAATGAAAATGATAACAAAATCGTAGCATTAATCCAATTATTAAGTGTAAGGGCAAAATACAGTCAGATTTCGGCAGATTAGGAGTTGTCCATAGAATACGAAATATACACCTATTCAAAAGTGAAGGATGTTTCTAAATCGCCCTGTATTCGGAACTAAATTGATCTATTTATCAATTCGCTTAATGTCATAGGACCTTCACGTTAATGATTTAAAATTTTAATGGATAAACTGCAAATCTGTATTTGCCTGATATCGTTTTTGAATAAAATCAATCCAAGTATTCAATTTGGTACTGATGCATTATTAATTTTGATTATTCATTATTGAACTTACCAATAAACATGTACATATTCAACGAAGATGGAAAATCGAGGATGGTATGTAATATGGCTAAATATGCAATAGCTGTTGTTGTATGATGCTCCTCTCCCCAATGATCAAACCAACCTGAAAATATTAAAACCGTAAAGCCAATAAATTGACAATAATAAAGGAATTAGAAACTGGTATATAAGTGGATGAATAAATTTATAAACAATGATATTTTTTATTTTCATCAAAAAATGAGTTTATGATGTTCCTTTCATTTTTTTTTTCTGGATTGCGGGAATTTCAATTATCAACTAAATAAAAAAAAACAAAAGAAAGTTTCTCGTTAATCCGCAGGGAAACCATAGATATTCTGGAATTTTAAATTATATTTCACTTTATCTAAATTATAATTTGTCTCTTCTCAAAGTTATCCTCTCAAATATTTTCTGTCCTCAATTTTTCAACTGAAACTTTTTATCCATCGTTTTGGATTATTTCGTCCATCCATCGCATGTCGTATTCCAGTTGTCTGCGGAGTAGAATATACGAGGCCTGTTTTTTTTCAACCTTCGATAGGCTATAAATAATAGAAACAAAAATTTTATTACCAAAATATTGGTACACTTACAGTTACTTTTCGACATAATCACCGAAGAGATTGAGACATTAGTCATATCTGTGGACAAGCTTTTCAATACCCTCTTCAAAGAAAGTTACCCCCGATGAATTCAAGTAGAGTACGAAACAGACCTTGAAACTCTTGGAAATTCCGTAGACAAAGCAGTAATGGTTAATCTGAGGTTTTCTTTAACCATTCTGTCATCTCGTTGAACTTCATCTTCAACTGCAGCACTATTGCCTTCAACCTGTAGAAAATGAATCACACTTGGCGGGATCATAAATAATGGTGGACATGTTTACGTGTAGCACAACGCCGACTGATGCCTGAATGTCAATAATGGTTGAGTGTATATTGTGAGAGCTTCATAGTCGCCTACTGTGCATGCCTGCTTTCTTCTGCACGAACGGAGGTTGAAAAAAACGGCCCTCTTAATTGCCCACTAAGAATAAAGAGAAAATATCGACCGATAAATTAATGTCACACCGTAAGAAACAGAATTCCAAAAAAGTTCGTGCTTGTAGGTTGCGAAAAAAGGCTCTTGGTTAGTTAATTCAATTTTTGTGGTTAATATATTATTATTCTTAGAGCTTTACCCTAGAGTATGTTGGTGTATTTGTACCAATTTTAATTTTGATTTCACAAACTCGTCAAGTCCCACTCATCGATAAATGAATTTTGCAAAACGTTAATTACGGATTTTCAGGGTTCCATCTTTGTAAGCTGAAATTAGCAAAGGCAATCTACACATTTTACTCAAACTAACCTGTGTAAGTTTCCATAACCATAAGTGGTTTTTCCGGTTGTAATTCTCTCAATTTTGCTAAGCCCTTTAAAATATCGGTTACACTACCCACATTGCCCGTCTGTAACACTCCATCTATGGAACCATTAGTGTTCCCAGGAGAATCCGCAGTATACAATAATTCAGTAATATTATTATCTATGAACAACTGCTGCAGGATTCCTAAATATTGCGGATCATGTCTTCCTAAACTTCCGAATTCATTTTCAATTTGAAATCCAACAATTGGCCCCCCCTTTTGAAATTGCAGAAGTGCCAGGATCGGTAATAGTACATTGAACCATCTGCAAATGTGAATGTTGATTGTTCAAGCTTGAAATTCTCCAAACTTACCTTTTCACATGTGATATATAATTTTTGTCATTGGAGGATCTTACGGTATCAGTGTCTCTTAAAATCCAACTAGGAAAACCGCCAAACTCAAATTCAGCACAAATATAAGGACCAGGTCTAACAAGTGCTAGCAAATCTTCTTCTTGTGCAGCTTTCAAGAACTCTTCCAAGTGTAGAAAGTCTTCCATATCTGTTCCACCGCTACCAAAATCGTAAACACCTTCAAAATAACTCTTCAATTAATTTTATTCGTACTTGCATTTATTATACTGAATATACTAACCTGGTTGAGGTTCATGGAGATTCCATGGAATATAAGTTTCAACTGTATTTAGTCCTGCAGCTCTCATTTTTCTCAATCTATCTCTCCAGTAAGCCCTTGGAACTCTAAAATAGTGGAAAGCTCCACTATATATTGTAATATTTTTGTTATTAAGAGTAAACTGAGGTGTTTTATCAGACAAACCCGCCTTGATTCCATTTTCGGTATAGTACTCGTATAGAGTGGGCAATATGTCCTTCGTTAGAGACATTTCACTATTCAATAATACTTCTAAATAATTGATTGTTTGATTGAATATATATTGAAAAGATATGGTTATTTGAACAATTATTTCGATTATTATCAGTAGCAGCTATCTATATTATCTTACGATAACGTAATCCTGGGGGAAAGTAGTACCACTTTTGACACATGCCAAGATTTGAACAGTCTACGTCATTCGTTTTAGACCCGCTCTAGCATGATGTAGGGACTGAAGTTTTACTTTAAAGTAAGTTCTTCTGGTACCAATTATATAGTCAATAATCGCTGAAAATGGATGGTAATAATCGTTGAGTTGGAAACAGGATCAGCGGGATCATCATATATCTTTATCAATACTTTTTTATCTACATCATCTACCTTCAGTTTAAGGCCATGAAATGTGACAGATTTTAAATATGGTGTTAAAATCAACACGTGTGATTGAATAATTTTGAAATTTAGGTTCAGTTTATCTATTAGTTACGTTTCTACCAAATTATATTCAATAAAAAAACTTTCAACAATTTCTTTTTTTCACAAATAGGAAATTTCACTACCTCCTGTCATTCCGACAAGACATTACCATATTTCGCGCCTTGATTTTAGCGCCTTATCTTCCTTCTCTTTCGCTGGTTCTGTGGGAGATTCCGGGACGTATTTTCTTTTAGTAAAATGTTAGCTTCAGTGGTTTTATTCCCTGGTCGTCAAGCATCGATGTCTCAAGAAAATTTTATTATTATATACATAGTTAGAAATTTCTTTTTGAAGTTGGGCAGCGAAAATATTGCAGCCAAGGAGTGAGGAAACAAATAGTCTGATATGCTAAATTATAGGGCACTCATATTTACAAAATAGAAATCACGATACACATTCCATGTAACTGACAAACTCTTATGAATGGATGAAAATCTTACGTTTTAACCATTCTTGGTTCTAAGCCAGCGACACTGATTCTCGTAATATAATACTATTAAAAGGAAGATAAAAAGAGGGATGAGAATTTTTAGCTCAAGTAGTGTTATGTTTAGAAACTTTAATTCAATCGGTAAATGGATTTTTAAATGTTATTTTGGCTAGAAATTATATAGGATTAGTCGACCCTGCTGAGCTATAGTCCAGATGTTTCTAATTTGGGTTTTGCGCGTTTGTGGACATCTGAGGTCCCGTAGGTATTGATGAATATGTTCAATATATAGAAAACACGACAAATGTTAAGTAGGCTTCTTTTGTATTAAGCCAACGCAACTATGGATTTTGCGGTTTTAAAGTACCTCTAATCTACACTTAAAATATTTGCTACAAGTCAATACTTTATTTGAAATCAATACACTCTCAAATTTCAGCTTATGTATCGCAAAGCTGATCATAATGGAATTCTGTTTTCCTCAAACCAGTTTTCACTCCCAAGTTCCACTTGCTGCTCATTTTGTCTTAAATCATATTTCTAATTTTGGTTTTCCGATAAAATATTTCTCTCACTGTAGATCTTTCTGTTTTTGGCAAATACTGATTATGCATTTTCATTACATTAAGTACTGGGGTTCATCTTATTCCTTTAGGGAAATCGTCTAGGAAGCCTAGATTGTATGCCGATAGAATCTATTATGCTGATGTCGACGGTTTGATGGTATGAATAATATCAAAGATGAAGCATAGACAGCTTTCTTTGTAGTTACACATTTTTTTGAGGAAATAAATTACAATATGTTGAGATTGTACAGAATGTGTCACAAACAAATGATAAAATGAGAAGCCACATATCTTTATGCTTCAATATTGCTTGAAGGAATACATTCCATTATTAAGCTGTTTAAGAAATTGTTTTGATTCATAAAAGTTCCGGTCTCAGTCTATTTACTACTTTTCAAAGAGACCCAAACAAATTTATTTGTGATTAAAAAGTGAGTGTTTTGTTTTTTTTTTGAATTTATCCAGATTATCATAAAACGTGTAAATAAAAAAACCGATTACGACTGTTATCATCAATTATTATCAATTTAAATGATTAATTATTTAAATAATTATATCTCATCATATAGTGTGAAATAGCTTATTGATAAGCTCTACGCTAATTATATCAATAGAATCTTTCAAAGGGAATTTATGTCCAGAAACATTCTAAAAATTACCCCAACTTGTATCTTTTTAAATGAATACTAGGATTGATGTGAATATAAAGATCAAAGTAAATACTGGATTGTAGATTACACGGTATGTGAAAATAAGACCCCAGGAAAAAGATTTTGAGTTTTGTTTTGAGTAGAAAAAAGAGAAAATAAAAACGTATTCAAATCAAATCTTAACATTAAAAGTAATAATTTCTTAGGAATAAAATTCTTTTATGAATAAAAGACAATAAAAAATAGAATGATAAAAAGTAGTATCATTTCTTCAAATGTTTAATTATGTAACTAATATTTTTATGTACATTAGTAGAGTGCATTAATAGAAATTTGTCATAAAACTATAATTTTATCAACAATATATTAAAAATATATTTTTACAACCAAACAGCCTGGTCCAGGCTTGCAGATCAGTCTAGGGCCAGAGTTGTATACACTTGGCTCAAGTTTGAGCCTATACTGGGTCCTATTTGGGTATCCTTGAAAAGGATATATGAAGGACCAAAAAATCCTTTATATTCTATACGCTATAAGTGAGAAGGATGATGATTTTAATGATAAAATCAATTTCAAGTTACTTGAAATCAATGAAAGAGGTAGTTGAAACATTGTAGTAAATAATAAAAATGGCAGCAGGATAGTTAAGGGTAGAATGATTGTCAACTCAATATTAAATTTAATTGCCCGTACTGGATATTGATTCGGCAGCTTTTACCCCCCTGCTGAAGCCTTACTACCATCGAATCTTACTGACGTGTTTTTTATTAGGTACTTGATGCTTCCTTTTCCTAAATATGCTAGCTATTTATACCTATTAACCCTCAATCTAAGGTATTTGACTTCATTCTTCAATACGATTTCTACAAGAGGGATATACAGACCTTATATAGGTCGAATAAGGACTTCAACTGTATATTTTGAAAGGTATATTAACCGAGAAAAGCCGTTTTTACTTGCTCTCTCTTCGTTTTCTTCTAGCAAAGAAACCTAAATCTCCTCCAGAAAAGTTAGCAAACACAGCCCCACGTAACCACCATATCAGGGCCGACTCTAACACTTCAACAAAACTTCTTCCTATTAAAATTTTTCTTATCCTACCAATCCAACGAATCTCTCTCTTTCTTTATTATGTCGGTAAGATCGAAAAAAATTATGTATATTTCATCATAATCACATCAGTAGGTATGTAATTCGTAATTAAATATAATTTCTAAAAAACACAATTTATCAACAAAATGGACAAACCTGGGTTATCCAGGCATATCTACCTCTAATTGAGATGTGAAAAACTTATTCTCTGATTTTCAGTTTGGTTGCTAGTAAAATGTCTTCAGTTTTTTAAATTATAATTTTTAACGAGTCAGTTCTTAATTGATGAATTTTGTATTGATGTAGTACTAATTTAATATTTGTGTTAGTTTTATATCAAGTGAGTATTTGAAAAAACAATGACCTAACATGTGCAGCTGCACATATACGCTATAATGTTCTAAACAATCCAAATGGGATCATTCTATCACTTGGATTGCGGTCTCCCTACTCACTCACTCACTGTACTCGCTTTCGTACCAGCTGGTATTAATAACACTAATACTTATTGTTGTATTGACTCACGTTTTGATAACCAAGTTATCATCTCCTGAGACCTATGGAAAACTGCGTTCACGTGTTGCTGTACCAACTCTCTCCAGCATATTACCAGGCATATTTTACTTGGTTACCCATTCTGAACGTTGAAAGTGAGTAACATTGTTGATAAGAATAAGAGCATCATCAGGACTGAATTTTTTATAAGATACAAAATCATGTGCATCAGATAATTCGTTCAAATCAAATTCCAACCCATCTCACTAAGAGCACGTTTTCAATAATCAACGAGAACCATATATATTCAAAAAGAAGCAAAATGATGGATTTTTCATTAAAAAAAAAGGAAAAAATTTATGTCCATCACGTGATTATCCTGAATATTCACATTGGGATTTATTGTCTAATAACGTATGTGTGTTTTTAATTACTCGTTCAACGAAATTAAATGGATCAAAAATATTTGGAGTTTTTCCAATTTTCCAAATGAATATTTCTACTACTGATGACATAACACGATCGAAACACTGGAAATAATTTCAGTGGTAGGAAGTTGACAGGAGGGAACAGTGTCGACAGTTTAATATTGTCACATTTAATTTCCACAATGTGGGTATACTTTGTTTCACTGAATTTATTCCTATTTTTTAATGTGTCGGCTGTTGCCAAATCTCGTAATTTCCTTTTTAATGGAACACAATATTTCATGTGTGGTTGTTCTGGTGTATACAGAGTATGCTAGTTGGTATTTAGAAAAATACTTGGTTTTAAACGTTGAATAGCCATTGTAATGGCTTATATAATTTATTAAATGATTATTAACAAATACAAGTGTCACATGTTGGTGATTTTTATACTGAAAACTCAAGGGGTGATACAAAGATGGGTTTAAGTATGTATATGTATTATAAATAATCAACATATTATGTATTTGACATTCAATGTCAGATATGTGAATATTATGGCAACTTGATTAAAATGTATCAATATTGCTACGAACAAGCTCGCGAAATGGTTCCCTAGGCCGGCCCTGTCCAACTACAATAAAAATTCTAAGATTCGGTGAAAGCGGAAAACTTGATGTAAGATCTAAATACTTGGAATTCTAAATTTCGGTGGACGCGCCTTTGTTGTTTGTGTGTAAACAATTTTTTATAACAAGCGGTTTATTAACATTGGTTCTTTTGAATAATTTCCAGAAACGTCTATTTATTTACTTGTTTTGTTTCTTTATTTTTCTAGTTCTACAGAATTCTTTTGGGATAGGCATATAAGGGGTTTGTGTAGCGCAGTTAGTTCAGTTTATAATAAATAGTCGTAGTGAAAAGAACGATTGGCAAAGCAATCGAAGAATTAAAATGAATTATTAAAATTAGTTAAGTGATAGTGATAAGTAAATTATTATAAGTTAGTTACGAGGATGTATTGATATCTAGTTCCATGCATAAACAAAATATTGCGTTACCATAGCAACGAACAATAACTCATTAGAAGCTGCAGAGCAAGAAGAAACTTTTTTTTGAAAGGTCTAGAGACGTTGCAGGTTCGCTGTATTAAGTGTATCCAATTAAGAGGAGAATATGTTGAATAATAAAATATTTTGACATTGAAATTTTGTTTGTTCTATAGTAGGCTAAGAATTTTTCGCTTTTGAGTAAAATTCGAATTTTTCATCATACCTCATATACGATTGAAAAATTTCAAAATCTGTGGGTTGTATTTTAGTTTTTAAACTATGTATAACTGGTGCAAACTGAAGTGACACAGCTTATAAGATTCCATCAGTTCACGAATACTGATCAATTGACAAGAATAAGAATTGATATAATTTGCCAATTTTCTCTTAGTGAACCATATAGTATGTGATAGTTGTAGATAAAACATGTACTCACTAAAAAATAATCTGGAATATCAAGTCACGAATTCCCGCTTTCGTCTAATCACAGTGAAGCGCAATTCAAAGACTTGAAAATTCAGTCAAGGGATTTCCGTAATGAATACACATTACCTAAGACCATTATTACATGTATCCATTGTAAATTCCCTAATGGTAGGTTACACACAATGTTTTCCCACTTGAGCTGTAGCATCTATTCAAATGAATAAACGACGAAATTCTAGACGTCGTACATTTATATGACTGAGTTCACAAGAACGAACAATGAATTCCTAGAAGTAGGATTTACGTTAATACGTAAAAGACTTTGCTTGTAATGCAAACTATTTGATTTGTACTCAAAGAATAAATCATGTAAACTGAAAATTCTAGGTGGTTAATTCAAAATATTGACAACATGTTGATTGACCTAGTTGCTCCATAAAATCTCGAGATAAACGATAGAATTGAGGATTAAAATGAGCACATTAGACACCTTTGAAGGCTTTAAAGATATTATCACGCATTATAATTTGAATGGCAGGCTCTTTGTAACCCTTAAATGTCTACCGCTCATGAGTTCGTTTAGCAGAAGATAATACCTTTATACGCCAAGGAACGCGGATTTTGTTATGACATAAATCGATAAGTTGAAGAAATTGTACTATCAAAATTATGAAACTTCATAATCGATTTTTTTGATTTTATGATCTATTGGAATACCAAGGCATCTCTTTTGTTTGATTTACCATAATTAAAATCAGTTTCAAAATATTTAGGTGAAAGTTACTACAAAGCTACTACAAAATATTCATTTTATCTAGATATCACTGGTTACTCTTCAAAAAAGTATGATAATTAGCAAAGGTGACCCATTCGTTTAATCACAATTGATCATTAAAATTTCTTAAAAATGTCCTACAAAACTCAAACAGTGACAGTGCCTCTATATTTGCCCACACGCATGACCGTTATTGTAGTTTAGATAACTCGAACAGCAATTTCGTGATACACAAAAGTTTTGGAAAAAAAACTTTCTCATTCAAATTTTCAGTTAATATCTGATTTACAGCAATTTTGAAATGCCTGAAATGGTACAGCATCGTTCAAACTCTGCTATCCAATATTTTACTGTTGATAACGAACAAGCAGTCTCACTAAGAATAGAATCAAGTTCAGTTTTTATATTGGTTGGGCTTATGTCTTTCAAATAAAAGTTTTGTGTCACATAACGATGACCAATTTTTTCCATGTTTATAAATTCACTGAAAACGTTCACTATTGATGGCTGAAAAAAAAAAACCAGAACAACGTAGTGTCTTCAAACTTGAAGCATTTGCTGTATAATACTTTGTGTGTACTTTCTAATACAATGGTATTTTTCAAGCAACTACCGTCATCTCTAGATCAGGCCAGGTACTTCTGGCACCAGCCTCGTTAGAAGGTTTCTTTAGAAATGAATTAGAAGTGAAAATTGATTTTTGAGACTAACAATTCTATTGTCACTGTGTATAGTTGTAAAAACTGTCAATAAATAATGACAAGCTTTATGTAATAAACTTCTTTGAGTGTTTATTGCAAGAGAGAATCATGGTTTTTTGCAATATGATCATAGGCATCGAACGACAGCATTTCTAAAGTCTCATTAAAAATACTCCTCGAAGCAAATTATCCCATATGTAACGACTTGGGTGATAATTTTGTGTGAGTATAAGGACGACAACGTAGTATCAAGAAGCATATCATGATGATAGATCCTTGTAACATTATAGATTAAACCACCTAACTAATCATGTTATAGAGGATAAAACTTCTACAATTCTTGATACCACCAAATATGAAAGAGATATTAGCGTGAACGACTCACAGTATGAAAGCACCAAGCTGTGGCTTTAAACAGTCTCGCAAACATTAGCGGAATTCATAAAAAGTGGTTAGAGGATTTTGATACTCATTATCAGTGGTAAGCCTAGAGAAGATCTATGCTGAACCAACCAAATTCACAGATACGGTCAGTCCAAGTGATGAAAAATCGTTGACATTTTGGGTTTTTATTGGTTGTACACCCTTTAACAACTTAAAATATGAGATGTTTACCCATTTTAACGAAAACTAATTTTTTAATGTATCGAAAAGTTTTACTAAATTAATACTTGAGTATGTATTTCTATTTTATTACACATTCTTACATTTCTTAATATAGAAATATGAACAACAATTTCGAATAATTTTCAAAACGTTTTCCAATAGTTTGATAAAGTTACTTGGAATTGGATATAATAGATTCTCTTAATCTGAACGAAGTCTTCTAGATATCTCACTTTTCATTTCAGTTTCATTTCACTCAAAACCATTTCTAATGCTTCTTTGTACCGTAAAATTATAAAAGAATCAAAATCATAGAACATCGTTAAACTTTTTAAAAAGTTTTTATAAAAGTCGGTGAGTTGAAAGTTTTAGATATTTTTAGGTCCATGGGCTTTCACTAAGTTTTTTATGTTTTTAATAGACGAAGAAATAAAAAAAACAAATCCTATTTTGTCGGCGTCGAGTAGGAAAAAATATCTTTCCTTTCTCTCAAAGTTTTGCAAATTATTTGACTCAATAATTGCTTAATTCCAATTTGCTACAAAGTCTGACAAAACGAACAACATTAAGTAATTACTAAAACAATTTTCAAACTGGATTCGAATGAGAGACCAATAGTTTCGTCTAAACACTCCTAATGCTTCTTCGTATTATGGAAAGTCGACGAATTAGAAGTTTTACACAGATTTTTTGGTCGATAAACTTTGAAAAGCAATATTACTTCTAAAAAAGGAAGAACAGTTAAGGAGAAGTTTTGTTATTTCTATTTTATAGGAAAAACCAAAAATTTATCGAACTCTGCTGTTTGATACTACAATATCATATATTTATTCGAAAACCAAAAGATTGCTAGGAGTTGAAAAATGTTAAAAAAAGAGGAACAACTCTAGTTTTGACCAATAAAAATCACGTAAATGATAACATCAAAACCACTAGATACCATTTCTATCAACGTCATCCAAATAAAGATAATAACTAATAGGTACAATGCTACTTTAAAAATTGTTCTCTCTTGAAAATTTATTTGAATACAACGTGGATTTTGTAGATTATTTGGATTTGGAATGGATCAATATATATGTATGTTTCTATCGTTATATAACATTATTATTTTGGATTCATATATATCGTGTAAACTCGAGAGTTTGGAAGCTTGCCCAAATTACATAATCTCTGCAATTCGCTTAAAGAGATACTGGAAAACGTAACAAGACTATGGGAATAAAATAGAGTGACTCAATAGTTAGATCTCTCTTCGAATCTCAAGACAAGGCTATGGTATATTCTTTCTTTTGTAATATTTTTCTTCCTATTTATTCAATTATGCCACTCCTGACCCCAATATAATGTAGTTTCTTATTTATTCCAACAGTTTTTTAAGCGGTAGAGTGGATTTATACACACGGCGTTTCTTACTGCCTCACTAAATACACTAAACTATACCGTAAGTCTTATTACTTATTAGTAATCGAATCCTTAACGCACTTATTTAGTCAAACATACTTTTTAATTTTTAGTTTTCCGATGTGTACATGATATCAGCTTAATAACTGATGTTACAGCTATATAATTTGCCATTAACAAATAAAAAGGCCACAACATACTGTGAAAAAAAAACAATATAAAGAAATTGCCGCTTTGTATAAAAAACAATTTAAATGGTCCTTTTGAGAATTATACCTTGCGCATCCGCCGCATTTTTCATTCTATCAATACAATAAAATAGGACCGGACTCAGAAATTCTGGAACATAACTAAAACAAAACACTGAATTCGGTAGATATTTAGGCGTAGATACGTAGACCCTAGCACAAAGTCTAACGATGTTTTACGGAAAAAAATCAATTGAACTAGAGAACCATATTATAGAAGCCATCGAATCCATCAATCAAGATATGTTAGCTATGGCCTTTTAAATCGGATGATACTTTTTAAAATGTACTGCTTTATTTTATCAAACTGACATTATCATTTAATTCTCAATGGTAATACACTGCATTAAATAATAGATTTGTTCCAGCCCATCAAAAAATCGACCTCGGTATGGTGACGATTCTGCGCAATAGAGATTACGTGTTCCAACCGGACAGTTACCGTTATACGAATGATTCTGTTTTGTGTTCCAATCAACTTAAGTATCGTTTTTAGAATCGTTTCCAGGACGGTTTTTTCGATACTTAGTTAATAGCAAGTTATAGATACAAAATATCTGCGAATCAAAAATTTTCAACTTCCACTTTTCGAAATGAAATTATGCGATATTTCAGATGTTATAAATAAATTGTAAATAAAATAAAGTTCTTGAACAGGAAATCGATAATTTTGTGAGGGCTCTCTCTGAATCTGTGAAAAAACGACATATTTCAAGATGGGATTTCAATTGTCATCATTTTATGTTCTTTGGTGACGAAAAACTTAAATACATTTCCTACACGTCACGTAGAAAAAATGTGTGCGGATCTTTCTGGATATTTTATTTGATCGAAAACATACGGAAATTAATCCACGTAAGTCACGACATGTTTTTCATACGTGACAACACGTTCAGTTTTTAAAATGAGATATTTTTAAATGGGTCGTGTCTCAACAGTTAAAGGAAATATTGAAAGGATAGTTTGTAGTAAAAACACAGTTATTTTAGAAGTTAATTATTCCTTTTAAAAGGCTATCTACTATCAATTCTCATAAGCAGATTCATTGATAGGGGGTGATAGGATACTGGATTTTACGGTTCTTATACTTTTTGGCTTTACAGCATGAGAATAGCTTAATAGTATTGTACTGTAACGTTTTTCGTATTTATTTAAACTCCTATTCGTTGGGTCAATTAATAAATACTGTCTCTTACATTCTTAATTTATTTACACACTATACAATACACTTAACTTATAATAATTTACTTAAAAATATAATTTCTGCCATACTAATTCCTTCTTTTCGCTTACACCAATGATTTATATACTTAAATAAAATTCTACAACAAAAAAAAGCGAAAGAAACAGATAAATAGAAAATTATTTAGAAGAAATACTAAAAATAAACCCTCCCTAGTTCTAAAAAAACATATCAAAGGTGCTTCCGCCATTTATAAAAAATGTGAAAGACTCCGAGCGAATTCTTCGGATTTTAGAATTCGATTGCAGCTGAAGAGGCCTAGGGACCTATTTAGCGAGCTTCTTAGTTACAGTACTTAATGCAAAATCCGCGTGAATGGGTAAATCGTTAATAACTGCTTCATAATAATTATCAAACATCTAGAAAATATATTATAACAAAATTAATATCATCGAAGAATTAACACACGAAAAGATAATAAAATTTCCACCGAAAATTGAATGCGACGTTGGAAAACCTAAATCTCGTTCTGGATCCGCAATCAGCTGATGGTGATCTACCTATATCAGGGCTACAGTTTTTAGACAAGCTGAATATAACATTCAGAAGGGTTGGACTAATGATGTTCCTAATTCCATGTAATTCATACTCTTCGATGATATTACTCCACAAGGTGATGAGCAGCACAATATCTAACACAAAAATTAAAATTTTCACCATTTTGTTATTTTATTATTACTTCTTTATGGCAGAGTTACCTTTCACTATACAGAGTGAGTTTTATGTGTTTATGAGTTTTTACGTTTTTATTTTTGTGTACAAGAGTCTTGGCCGGTATTATGGTAGTATCTACATTGTTGTCAAATCTTTCCTTTTTCCGGAAAAATAATGAACTCTGATCACCTAGAAATTGATCACCCTAGATATCTTTCTTTAGAAAGTTACATTAAATATTGTACATTTAGATGGCTACGATTGAATAAACTCGTTTAATTTAAATATTCTCCAATAATTTATGTGCTAATACAAATCGTAACAATGTCTAGTATCAGTAAGTTAGTGAAAAGTTTAACGAAACTGGTGCAGTAAAATATTTATCCAAATCATGTCGCAGAAAACCTACAACAATTGAAGACAAATCTTTAATCGTTTCGATTGTAACATTTTTCCGTCATTAAACTCTTCATGTCTTTAAAAATCGTCGTCTGACAACTCTTGAACCAACGTTACTTTGTATGGATGAAATTTCTTATCATTACAGATGTTTGCAAAATATTAAGTTCCCTGGATATTTGTCTATTACTCAAGTTTTAGATCGTCTTCTAATAGGACAAAAACAGAAAATCTAAAGATTTGTTTTCAGTTGATGCAGTTTTCCTGTACAATGATTGGGATAAATCTTTCACTGAACCAGTTTTGTTAAACTTTTTTCCTAATTTACTGACAATAGATCTTGTTATGGGATTCGTTCTATTTCAGATAAACAATCCATTGTGAATTTCAATAAACTTGTGACAACAATAATAATTCATTGAAACCTCAAATTTGTTGTTTTAGCAGTCATAGCATGTATTAATTTAACTTCAGCTAGATAACGGAAATGTAGCTATAACTCCGAAAATATGGCATATAGTTGTAGGGAACATTAGATAAAAATAAAAAGTAATCGTATTTCTTAAGGATTAACAAAGTTCAAATTTTTCCGGAAAAAGGAAAGATCTGACAACAAAGTAAATACCCCCATAATACCAGCCCCCAAAACTTTGTGCACAAAAATTTATAAAAATCGTACAAGCATTTTCGGAGATAATTGAGGCTGTATCTGAATGTATCACTATTTATTTGTAGTATTCAACTTGGAATAATTTTAAATTTCAATAAATGGTTTTCTTATCCATTAGTTGGTGCTTGAGTTGGATAGACAACATAATCCATACTAAACTCCAAATTATTTGCACAAGTGGACGTAAAATCACGCAACTAGTGGCATCATGCAACATGTGTTATTATATGACTAGTACGTTACAACTTTTCAACGACAAAAAAATAAATAATTCTGTTGTAAAACATGTAAACAAACCCAATTGCAATTTTTATCACAAGTACGATTAAAAACTGCCTTAAGAATTTAAAAAACTTCTATAATCTGACTTGATAACTTTTCAAAGCTGAACATTAGTCAACAAAGATATTCTCGATTTTTGTTGTATAAAAAACCCTCGCAGCTCTCAAAAATGCTTCTTTCATCATCGTTATTTCTAAAGCGTAGTGAAAGTGGCAGATTAATACGGATTTAATGATCTCTAAAAATTATTCGGGCAAACACCAAAAGTGTTTCTGTTCCACTTAATTGACTGGAAATAAGTGGCAGGTTGATTAATCGAAATTGTACTATTATTTCTTGAACGAAACTGAAGCAACAGCTTGTTACGTGTCGATTTCTTCAACTAAAATTATTAATAATTAATAAAATATTGACTTAAGATTATTGGAAACCAAATATTCACTTTTACAGCCTTCACAAAAATCATGCATGTTCATATCAAATCAATAGTTAGTATAATATAAACTTTTCCTGAATAAGTGAAACGACTCTTCAAAAAGATAATAAATTTAGTTTAAAAAACCTGAAAAACACTCTTTTGAAACACATCAATTAATTTTTTATTTCTTTGTGCTTAAAAAGCGTGTTTTTTATTTTTTTTTTTTAAACTATATTTATTTTCTACTTTTTAGTTTTAGATTTATTGTCAAAAATAAAATGTTTCTTAAAGTTATAAAAATTAATATTGTAAATCTCTAACAGAGGCCGCAAGAATCTAAAATTATTCTCGAACAACATAATAAAGCTTAAGGTGTGAAAATAAAGTAATACTGATAAAGGTAGGATAGTAATTCTTCAACAAAGGGCAGATTATTGTAAAATTTGTTTCGATGTAAAGAGAAAATTTGCAGTGATAATTTGTCACTTTTTTTTGACAATTTTTTTTACATCGTGAACGGGATTTGAACCCACGGCTGGCGAATCTGGAGAATGACGCCTTAGACCGTTCGACTACCGAACGCAAGTAAAGTGACGGGATATATTAACAGTAATAAGCCAAAAAGGAGAGTTATAATCAAGTTCACGGACAAACTCACATAAAGGGAAGCTAAAAAAGCGTGTTTGATAAAAAAGGTTTATCAAGAACACAATCCAAATGTGTGAAATAACAAAAAACAGCTTTCGTACAGTGTGGTTAATTACTAAGGAATAAGTATAGGCAGATTTTGGACAATTCCGGGAACATACCGAAAAATACGCATGTATAACAGGGGACTTAGAGAAACCTAACATTTATTCTGAGGCTTTTAACTTTCTTTTCCTCATTACTATGTAATAATATATATGGACAAGTGCATTGACGAGATAAAACAAACTCTTCTACAAATGCGGTATTTTCAGCATTGAAATATGACCACAATATGCATAATATTGCTCACTTAAAATTTTCTCCTTTTACTAGGTTTTGAAATATGGCAACACTGAGGTGGATACGTCAAATATCTTATGGACTTAATCGTGCACTCGCGATGATTTTCTATGACGTAGATTAAGCCAACAGTAGTGTGCCAATCAGCTCGCTTCGACTTTTGGTGATGAAGCACCATCTCGTGTCATCGAATGTCGATGGTTTTACCAATTCAATCATGGTGAAACTTCGGTACAGGATGAATTTCGTTAAAGTCGTCCCAAATAGGCTGAAACCATCGATGCTCTGTGTAAACTGATATTCCAAGGTCGTCATGTGACATACTGTGAAAATGAGGAAAATTTGACAACCGCTCAAAAAGGAACTCGTGTCGATTGGTGCAAAGATATGCTGAAAAAATTTAACCGCGGTGCTTTAAAAGACGGCGATAAGATCGTGACACTAAGTATTTCGAAGAAAATGGCTGTTTGTTTTTTCGGAACAACTGGATATGTCAACACCGTTCCACTAGAGCAATATAGAATGGTCAATTTTGAATGGTACACCAGCATTTGTTTGCAAAAATCAGTGAAACCAATCGCAAATTATTCTCCACTACGACAATGCGAGCTCTCACACAGCAATTCAAACAAAAACATTTTTAAACAGTCAAAACATCGAATTGATGGGTAATCGGCCCTACAGTCCAGCTTTGGCACCCAATGATTTCTTTTCATTCCCGCAGGTCAAAAATCAATTGCGAGGTCAGTATTTTTCTACACCTGAAGAAGCAATTGATGCGTTCAAATCACAAACTTAATAGCAACCCTCGTGATAAATGAAGAGCACATATTTGAATATCAGAAGACTGTGACCTAAATGCACGGAAAAAACTTTCTTTCTTGAATCATTTGGATTACGTTTGAAGATATACAAACACCGTTTCGATTTCAATCTAACCGAACTTTTGAGCACCATTAAGAGATCCCAGTACATACCTTACAGATAGCTAATTATCCTTGCGAAATCTTTAAAAAGCCGTTCTTTTATTTTGCTCTTTAACCAAACCTAGCCTTATATTCGCTCTAATATGTACAGTTTTATTTTTTATTCAAAAATCTTTATCCTCCGTGAAAATGATTCAATTTTGTGCAACTAATTAAGTTGTATGTTCATCTACCCCGAAAAAGCCATTTTGTAAATAGGAAAAACCGGCAGATTTAATTTTGGTTTTGTCACATCAATTCTCTTTTATACGCTTGAAGAACGATAAAAATGATAATAATCTGGGGAGTTTTATTATTAGACATAATACATTTTCATGAGGGTTTTCCGGGATATTCGTGGACGGTATTTAAAAGACGTAGCAGTTGTAAAATCCAAATCTAATAGCTTCATATCAGGATAGATATTTTTTGCCTCGTTAGGTTTTTTAATCTTAGTAAATTCATTTGAAAATAGACAAATATAATCAATAATTATTTTTAATTCTGAAAGAGGCCGATTTAAAAGAAAATTATTAGGTTAAATATCTTTGTTGAATATTGTTTCTCTCTCAACTTAATATCGGAAATTGAAAATATACTTTTTGTTGTAGTCCCTTCTTCAAGCTCACGATGTGGTGGCCCACGAAGTGTACAGCGAAGACGCAATACGAGTCACCCCGCCACCTTTACTCCCATACCTCAATGGAGGTGACGATCTGGACGGCGCGAATGGTGAGGTTGAGATGGAAAACGTGACACGAGTTCGACTCGTTCAATTTCAGAAAAATACTGACGAACCAATGGTAAGTTTAAAGTATTTTTTGATCTTCTCGGTTTGACCCAAACACACCAATTTTCATTTACTTGTAGTTGGAACTCCACAATGAATCGAGATAAAAATTCTTCTTTGGTAAACTTTTAAATCAAAGAAAAAAATGACGCTGAGGACAAATTTCAAGTAACCATTATGATATAATGAATCATATATTCTGAAAATATGAAAGCAACTTCTCATACCGACGTCTAATTCGAGAAACCCATAAGGAAATACTAAGAAGGTTAAGATTAAGAACGGGTACTAAGAGGAGTTATTTATAGTAGGTTATTTACTACCCAGTGTAAACTTCCTTCTTGGATCAAAATGATCTTGATTTATATTCTGTCTACATCTGTCTGACGCCAGTCTCGATCAGAGTTACCAATCTAACCTCTCAAAATTCCCTTTCTAGAGAGCGAAATTAGAATTAAAATATAAAAATGCTTACACCAGAAAGAATAACGAGACTTTGAGAGAGTTTGAAATTCTGTGCACCTGAACAGGAAGCTCCCCAAGGTAACTAGAAGAACAACAGAATGCAAGTTCCAGGAGATACAAGAGGACATAAACGTTAAAATAATCATATTGGGAGCTGAAGCCCAAATTTCGGATAATACTATGATGATACTGGTTATTTTACTGAATATCCAAATACTTATATTGAGTCATATAGATCAAAAGTATTGAAGCAACTTCAATAAGAAGAATTCATCTAATTCGTCTAATTTGAAGAGGTCGCAGCAAAAAGATTTAAGCCAAGAATGAGTAGAAATGGAAATCATTTATAGAAGGTTCAGTTCTACCAAGATAGAAGAGCTAGATTTCTAATAAGAACAATTATTTTATGTCTTTTCCATACCTACACCAAATAAGAGGTTTACCCAGGATAATTAGAAAAACGACATAACGCATTTCTCATTGGGAACTGAAGACAAAATTGCAATTAATCACAATAATGATACTGCTCATAATGATGAATTTCTACAAACTTACATTAAATCATGAGTACCAAAAGTGTGAAAGCATTTTTAATAAGAAGAATTTATCCCAACATCTAATTTGAAGGGCTTCTAGATAACGAATCACCAAGAATATTAATATAGAAGATTGAATTCTGCCCAGAAAGAAGAGTGAGATTTCCAATTAAAAAACATTGAAAGCAAATATCGATGGAAAGGAAAAAGATGAAATGTTAGGTTTTTTGTACTGGACAGTAACTCAAATTTATAATATCTATTCTAACAATAATATTTTAGCACCCCGTTTGTTTGTCTATTCCGTTTTTGTATTTTCTCTAATCTAATATTCCAAAAAATATTAATTAATATTTTTCACTATAGGGTATCACGTTGAAAATGAACGAAGATGGGAAATGTTTTGTAGCTAGGATAATGCACGGAGGGATGATCCATAGACAAGCTACCCTACACGTCGGAGATGAAATCAGAGAAATTAATGGTATGCCCGTGGTGAATCAATCAGTCAACGCGCTTCAAAAAATTCTCGTACGTATAACAATGATTTCTTATTGTATATAAATAAAACAGGATTAACTCTAATTTGAGAAGAATTTCACTAAATACTGAATGTTACAATGAGATTAGATTCTCAATTTGCGGGTTATTTTTTTTATCGGATTTTTGTAAACTAGAACTAAACAGAGTTTTTGACAAAAAAAATACTATCACCTAATATATGCTTTGGACCATTCATTAATTGAGGTTTTCGATCTAAAAATTCAGTAGCGTTTCATTACTGAGTGAAATTGTGATAGAATTATTAAGAAAACACTGAGTACGTTACTTCACTTAAAAGAACAATGTAAAGTCTACTACTGAGTCCAATATAAGTATTCTAAATATTAGACTAACCTCTAATGAAGCAGATGACTAGACTGCTGATGAAATAATGATGATTTGAAGAGATGCAAAATCGAAGTCCGACCAAGACCACATTGGAACGATAAACTTATCAAACGAAAACTCTGAAACCTATGTGGACACATTGGGAGACTTCGACTTTTCAGAAGGAATTACTGAAACGATTATAGGACAATCCCTATAAAAAATCTAAAATGTCTAGGTTGATTGTTCTGAAGTCTAAGAGGGACATAATCCTGCTTGAAATGCATGATGAGATTTCTGGAGGTTACTTTAGAGTAAATAAGGATATATCATGAGGATATTCCTGGAAAAGATGTAGAGTCTTGATGTAGAAACATGTATCGTAAATAGCATCAGAAGAGAACACGATACAATATGCAGCAGTTGTAGGTGCTCCCTTCCAAAGAGTGGTAATGGATTTAGCCGATATTTTCCTGTATAGAACAAATGGTAGCACATAAACACTGGTTCTAATAGACTAATTTAGTAAATAGATACAGTGGCTCATTTTTTCAGAAGATTGGGGGTATTTTATTCAGATCATGGAATAAATTTGAAATCACCAGAGCATTTATTAAAATATTGATTAGGTATTTTAAGTTCAGTAGCTGCCTGTCTTCTATTTAACATCTCATTTAGAACTAAAATATAACTAATTTATTCATTTATTTTCAATGCCTATTATACGTGACTATTTCTCTTAATACTAGGTTAAGAGCTGGTTTTAAATCTATAAACATTTGTTCTATATATCTTGTAAACTTTTTTCCAATACCAGTCCATATACTTTCGAAGCAATACTCAATAACTTCACTAAGAAAAAGGCATTCATGCTAGGGAGAAAAAACTCAATCTCAAGCCTATTAATTTTGACAGGCCAGCTATTGAGTTTATTCACTTATACGAAACGCCCAAACAAAATTCTAATGTAACCACCCTCCTGTGCTCCATTACATCATAACTTGTTCTTGGGGTTTAATAGTACTCTTTATTTTACAGAGGGAAGCCCGAGGGTCAATTACGTTCAAAATTGTACCTTCGTATCGAAGTGCACCACCACCCTGCGAGGTAAGTTAGTTCTATTTATTACATTGAATTTATTTTGGCATATAAGCTTTTATACAAAAACAACTTGTATTCAATTAAAATTGTACTCAAGATAATTGATATCCGTATATTGACCTTGTAAGAAAATGTCTAGATATATATGTAGTGGCTACGAAAGTTGTAGTAGCTACGATTTGGAAAGTTCGGCGACTATAGGGCTGTAGAGGTTTCTGGAAAATCACGCGCAATTGGTCGCTTTCTCTGGTCGCAATAAAAAATTCAAATAATTCAATTATCAAACTTATTTAATGTTTAACTCTCTCCGCCTGTGTTGTTTTGGAATTCTAAAATTAAAATGTGTCGGTGAATATCTAATATTATTAGATCTAGTTTATTGTTGTCGATTTTAAAGGGTCTGTATTTTATTAAAATATAGATATCGCTTTAAGTGATGATGAATTATTAGGGAATCCACGTCCCGAAATATCGCACAGACGGCTATAAATACAACTTTGAATCTTTGACCGAGAAATTCTCAAAAGACGTATCGATGTATCATATCTGCTATGATCAGTTCTTAAAATGACAAATAATATAAAATTAGAAACTCGAAATATGTGAATAAAAGAAAGTTCTTCCCCTTGTGAGGATTGCGAGAAAAATATATATAATATATAATAACACGCTAGAAACATTCTCGTAAACATTCTTACTCGTGTGTTGAACATCAATTTCCGCGCTCGGTATGTAATATACTATAGCTATTAGTCAATTTTTATGCTTTATTTCCAAATTAAAAATGCACTCCATAGACAGTACTTCTTGGTATCTCTTATGCAACTGGATTTTAAGAGCTTAATTTTAATAATTAACAAGAATTTGAATAATTTTCCGGAAGTTAGAGCTTCATTCACCGTTTTCCCATCATAATTTTATGACACAAATAAATGAAAAACAAACTTCAACGCTTTCGCGAGTCTTATATCGTCCCACAAATGAGATAATTATACAAAGCCAACCAACAACTTATAATAACATGAGTCATCTAGTGTTTGAAGCGTCGACATAAGTTGCCATTAATCAATTTGAAAACTTAATTAACTTTGTTATATTTGCACAACTATATTAAGAAATGCGATGGTTCGCGTTTTGAAAATCTTTTAGATAAGGTGATCAGAAATATCATTTACGTTGAAATAGATGAAAAAATAATTTGTATGGTGAAGGGGTTGAAAACAGTTAGGTTGAAGGTAGTCGACTATGTGCAGATTGTATGAAGATGTGTGAATGGTTGCGAATGCGAAGATGACGTATGAGGCGAAGACATTTGCTTGACGGCCTTCCTAATACGTTCAATTCTATGGTGGATTTGTAATTCAAACAAGCATATTTTATAAGGTTGCTATCTATAAACTCAAGCCTTGATACATTGTTCACCCTCTAATGTTGAATTATCGTAAAAGATTTTGTGTATTACTGTCTTGACAAAATTCATGTTTTTGCAATGTATCCGGCTTGAAGTTTGATGGTAGTAATTTTTTTAAATATGAAAAAGTCATTTTCAGAGGACGCTGTGTCCATTAAGGAGGAATTTTGAATAATAAATTAAATATATGTGATAGGAAACGCGTCACCTTGAGTCCATCTGTTCACATATTATAGTAACAAGTTGATGCTAATCATATGTAAGAGTACTTCTATTATAAAATTTTTAATAAATAAACACATTAATAAATTTAACTCGAAATATTTTGAACAAATATTGGCCTTTATCAAGAAAATAAACTAATGACATGAACATAATCTGTAAGATTCATTTTTGAAGAATGGAAAAGATGGAAGAGGTAAAAGCAAGTTGGGGAGGCTCAAAAAGCAGATTATGATGACTAGTTTTATAAAATATATTAAATTTAGATAATTAGTTGAAGTATAGTTAATAATATAGACATTAGAGTGTAGAAATTACATATAGTAGATAAAAAGTATGTTATGGAAAATTTCATTCAATTCCACAGACTCCTCCTATGCATATGAGAAAAGTTCGTGGTGTGACAGATAGGAATTGGTTTTTTTAAACGGGCGTAAGTCCAAGAAAGTAAACGGAAAATTAAAAAAAAACTGTTTAAATCAAAATATTTCACATACATGTTTAAAAAAATGTCAACAGAAATTCAATTTACAACAGGATTCAAAATTTTACACTTGTATCTTTATCCATAATTTAGTTATATATCTCTAAAAATGTGAAACTATTGCCCTTTTTAATAAAGCTGCAAGGAGATGAAAAATCATTAAATAGATCAAAATAAATCAAGAACTGTTATTTTTATTGTAAGAGAATGTTTACAATTTACTAAAAAGATAGTAAAATTAGATGAAGATGTAGGTAGGCCATATTTCTGATTTATGGGTCATCGTCTGGTATGTAGGCTCTCAGTTTTTTAATATCTTCCATCTTTGCAGTTTTTATTGGCACTCGACCTTGGGGAGGGAGTATCTGGTTTTGTACTAGCCAGTAAAAAGTTGTGATGAATAATACCATTTATAGTAGGGTCATCCTCTTAACTTATATTCATAAACAAACGTAACGAAAGTACATTTTATTCTTCTTATCTGTGTTTTCTCCTTTCGTTTCTTATGATACACACGATTTTTTGTAAAACCCATTTTGCCATTTCTTGAAATCTGAAACTATTTCAGGTGATGTAACCTCATGAACAGTGAACTTATTAAACCGCGATGAGTCAGTTATTTCATGAATATGAAAAATTACTCCCTATTACAATATTTCCAATCATTAGCCTGTCACCTACAACTACTAAACTATTAAAACTGTAAAGTAAGCCTGCAAAGGCTATACAAGGATGTTTAGTAACATCACTATAAAATTTTGGAGGTTAGACAAAAATGAGCAATAACAGTTGACTGCAGATAACAGGTGAAAAATCCAAAAGTCCAAAAATCAGACAACAGAATCCATAGAGCAAGTGGACTTACGCCTTTAAAAAAAAATTCTTTTGGACTTGTGCCCTTCTAAAATAAACCAAAAATGCTAATTTGACCCATTTCCACTCGTGATAAAATCGCTCTTTTAACAAAAATCGATGTATTCTTTAGACTACAAAACCACCAAAATCAGAAAATCTAAAAAAAATGGACTTACGCGGGTTCAAAAAAACCGATTCAATTAGAAGATGCTACTAGAATTGAATCCTTATGATTTCCAGTTAACCCTATCTTCAAAAGGAATTTCACTACTGTCGTACTATTAGTTTGTGGTTTATAGTATTTTGAGTGGAACGATTTTTGTTGATTTGAACAAATGGTTGAAAAGGAAAAAATAATAATAAAGCATTGCTTTGTGGTAAAAATCGGAAATTGCGCCAGAAAAATCAACCGTTGGACATATTGGGTATATTTGACTATGAGAAAACTGTACAAAATGGATGTCGTGCGAGCTCAGAATCGACCAAAATAACGTATTTTGTTTGGAGCTGTTCAGTAACAGTGGATGAAATGTACTCTTATCATATACACGTCAGTCCAACTTTTCAAACCACCTGATATGATAATAATACCCCAGAAATTATTCATTTTGTATCCCTCGAACATTCATTAGTCTATTGGCAAAATAGTAAGCAATCAATAGGAAATTTCAGCAACAATACCAGAAAGCTCCTTTCGATGATAAATATAACTAATTCGAAAGTTTGCTAATATAAAGCACTAGAAGTGTAGCATCTCAAATTAATTGAAGCTTCAACTCCAAATTGTGATTTCAAGTTATTTTTCATTTCGTTGAGACAATTTCCAATGTCAGAAATACACATTTTCTCTACTTGCCTCATTGCTTACACTATCGATACTGAACCGGCACTGTGAAGTTTTCTATTGTAGAATATAATACGAGAACATCAATACATACAGATAATATTCACGGATATTTGAGAAAGACATTTTTACAGTACAGAAACACTAAATCGTTGCTAAAGCATATCAGAAATGTCATGTGTCGATATGTATAAATTGTATATGAAAAACACTATTAGGATTCCGTACCAATATTGCAATCGTCAATAATGCTGCAATCGAAGACAACAGCAAATAATTTACAAACTCATTTAACTTTTACTTAACACAACAGGAACTAAGTATTAATAAAAAAAATGAAAAATAATCACTTAACGGGGCTTTCCTCGGAAAATAGTAAAAAAAATGAAAAACTTACTATTAGAAAGTTATGGGAAAATATTAGATATACAGTTGAACAATAATTGGTTTACACATCCATTACAGCAGTCTACTAATCTACTGAAAGTTTAAAACTAGAAGTAGATTCACGAAGAACAGCGACTTTTGATAACTCATATAGGAAGTGACAGTGAATATCTGGAGGAAAGTAGATATCATCAGCTCCGGCTTAATTCCATCCTATAGCGTGTGGAAGATCAGTCCATTTTTGTAATAGATAAAGCTTGATGTCACTTCAAGCAGACATTAATCTGAAGTGCAGCTATGGCTGTCATGAAATGAGATTGGATACGATAATATTGCAATTAAAACATTGTTAATAGCAACTATCAAAATACATCGATTCAACATTTATTACGTTGTCGTTGAAATGGTTCGTAGTCACTTAACACTTGGAAAGATCTATTACAAAATATATGAAGTTACTCCATTAGCATGATAAGTCTCTATAAATCAAGTTCGAAAAGGCGCCATCCGGGAATTGCATTTTCTAGTGGATAACAGGTTGATATCGATAACATTGAGAAAATGGATTAAATAATTCACTCTATAAGCACTTTAAACAATTATATATACATGCAATGGAGATTGTGGGATTGGACTACATACTAAGGCCGTTTTTATTTCAACCTTCGATCACTCCGCGCAGACGCTACACGGGTAGAAAAAGCCGTAGTAGTATTAATTAAAAGTATTAATTGCGAAGTGTGATTCATTTTCTACAGGCTGAAAGCCGTAGAGCTGCAGAAATCCATCGGAGGAGGGGTCGTGTGTATGGGAAAACTTCATGAATGATGGTGTTGTGCGTGAATTGTGTTCAACGAGTTTACAGTATGGTTAAAGAAAACCGCAAATTCACCATTACTGCTTTGTCTACGAAATTTCCAGAATTTTCCTATCCTGTCCTTAGTTTTATCTTCTTATAATTTCCTTTACGTTACCTACAACTGGTGTTTCATCTCTTAAATGAACTAGAAACCTCTGGTTAACATTGTGACAATGGACTAACGATTTCGAACTCTTTTCAACTCCATACATGGCCGCACCCTCCAATTCTTTATCTCCTTTTCTCACTACATCTTTAGCGTTAACATCTCTTAGTATCCCACAATTCATACATTGCCTGTGTTCTTCTTGTCAACTTTTATTGTCTCTAGAAATTTTCGTTGCATCATTATTTCTCCTTTTTTATTATTGTCATCTTCAAAAGAGAACTTTGAATAATTCTATTAGAATATTATATATAAGTCGGATTCCTAGACGTTTGAGTAGAATTATTTTTATGTACGGGTAATGTAGCTGACTTATTTCATTTTCTGTTTGTTAGATTATTATAATGACATAACCGTCGCGGTTGATAGTCAACGACTTTGAGGTCGATACCAGTACGCTGCAGGCATGATATCTCCATTTTCCTTGTGAAGGCGAATAAAACTCAAAAATTAATGAAAATAAATTTCAAATAATGTGCCGTTTTTCCCTTAGATGGAAATGGTCACATTAAAATAACTGTTATGGGATATATATGATATTTACTACCATTAAATGATATTTTAGTGTAAAGTTAACTCTAATTGTCTCATGGGTATCTCCATAATCTACTTTTTGTTTGTTTTATGTGAAAAAATTTTATAATTAAGTAAATGGAAGCTGTTACTAATTACCACAGTATTCTAGATTTAAAATACTCAAGAAAGTTTTGTATCTGTACTAAAAAATAATTAGATGATTAGATAGAATTTTATATAGAAAGTTATATTCATTTTTCTATTTTTGATCTAGTTGTTCCGGATAAAACCTCTGCCAGTTTTAGTAAGTACACCAAAAAAATACTTCACTGGTGCTGGTATTATGTGCTTTATTTTTTATCATTATCCTACATTACCATTAGAATTCTATCTAAAAAATCAGGTAGATTTAGGATCACTGCATGTTTATTAAATATAATCATTAGCTATTAGATTCTAATCATTTTGCATTTTGAAATTTTGGTCTACATTTGTGTATAAACATCTATTTGTTAGACATTTTTTGTATTCAAAGAATCAATACTATAAGATGCAGAAATAATATTTTTCACCAAATTTTTAGTGATTCTGCTTATTAATTTCCTTTTATAGATTTTGAGGGTAAAACTATATGAAAATCCGTAAATTTGTGGTTTTTTCGCATGGATTCATTGTTAATAGTTAATCACTTTCCAATTGATTCCCTAATTTATCAAATGTCTAGTGTTTCGAAAATTGATCAATCGAAATTCCAATTAAATAGTATCACCAAATATGACTCAATAAAGCTAGTAACAACTTGTATTTACTTGATTGATGAATTCAATTGATTCAAATTTATTGATATTAAATATAAAAAACTTAAATTTAATAATTTGAAAGCATTTTTCACTTATTATTAAATCATTCAAAATAATAACAGCTATGTTTATACTAAAATTGATAAAAACGACGGAAAATATAAAGAGAGTAATTGATTGCTAAAAATATTAATTATACGGCAAGATGAGTGAAAATTGTCGATTCATCAATACACTTTTCTGAGGTTATTCATATGGATTTTTTTAATTACTGGCATTTTGATTACTATATATTTTTTTCTAATTTGATAGAATCGAATGAAATATGAATTTTAAAATTTTCTTAAAAATCAAATCATGGGATGTCGTAATTATAGATCATATATACTTTGTTGGAATATCAAAACAAAATAAAACAAAAAAATAAGAAAATGAAGTCTTATAATAGTTTACTACAATTTTTCTACACTCCTACTATAATTACTGGTCCTAATTCATTCTTATCTGGTTAGATACAGTTTATGATTGTAGTCTCAAAATTGAGAAATTTTTAAGACGGGTAATTTGATAAAAACCACCTACGGTATCTTTTTCTAAATAGTGACCTATGAAATATCTCTTTTTCTAGTTATTCAATCCAAATTTATGGAACCATCAACAACTACTGAAGTGTTTGATTTCCTAGCCTAAACTAAATGAATTTCCAATTTATAGTACAGTACAACATTTTAAGTACAACTTCCCAAAAGTAGAGAATCATAAAGACTTTGCATACTGCCAGGGCCAGATTAAGATTTATAAGGCCCGGAGCTAAAATAATGGCGGATGTCAACACATGAAAAAATACAGAATGTTTTCCAAATTATGGGGCCCTCTTGGACCTGGGACCCGGGGCTATAGTCCCCCCAAGCCCCTAGCTTAATGCAGCCCTAGATACTGCTATTATTGCAGAGGGAACAATTATTGAATATAGTGAAACTCATCAATATAGATTTTACTCTCAGAAAATGCATATAGATTGATAATTAAAGTCCATCTTTGCTCGCACATTTAGAGCGCGACTCTCAAGCATACCCTAACGATGCTCAAATCAATACAGAAAAGAACAATTCGACTCATGAGCGATCCAAAGTTGACCAGAAACTTGGATCATAGACGAAAGGTCGCCAACCTGAGCCTGTTTTACCGATACTACCACAGCAAATGCTCTTACCACGGCAGACGCTGTTACCGCGGCTCTTTCGAGCTGTGCAACATAATCCCATTAAAGCTGTTTTTACATGAGCTACTCGACAGGGATACGTGGCTCATGAACACCGAGTTCGCCTGCATCCGCCCAGAATGTCAATTTATCGGCACTACTTTGAAGAAATGCAAGCCTATGGAATAGCTACCAAGACACGTCTTTGCCGAATACTACAACCTACAGAAGCTGAAGGTCAATATCCACAGGCATCACCACATGCAGGCACCACTCGAACTACTCGAGTGTAATATGGTTTACCCTCTTGTGTGTACTTTTTACATAAAAAAGAGGATACAATATACGAAGAAAAAGATATCGGACCAAAAAATGTATTTATTTATTTTTATACAATGAATTAATATTATACAATAGTTATTTATATTATAAGGATATAAATAAGTATCCTTACACTCTGTAAAGTATTATTATTTAATTCACCATTAGCAGGATTAGGAAATAAATGCATTACTAATGTTTCTTGCAAAAATACGAAATACCGTACTCAAAATTCGACCAAGAATATTAGCCCAACAATTCTTGGCCAAACACACAAGTCATCCTTATTTTCTGAAAAAATAACTATATATATATATATATATATATATATATATATATATATATATATATATATTTATATATATATATATATATATATATATATATATATTTATATTGCATTACTTATAATTTATATGATACATTAGAATGTTGTTATTGGTGTTATCTAGCGATATCTTTTTTTTAGTATCCTTCAACAATGTCCAGTAATAATCATTAAGCATATAAGCACTCCATTTGCCTTGATATCGATTTTCCATAGCAGTAATATCTTGATGAAAAAGTTCCCCATTTCGTCACTAATTTTTTTTATAACAAGTTTTTATTAACAATCAGAATATTCAATACATTCTATGGGTTAATTTCCTCGCGAGTGTTGGATAATCTAACATCTATAATGTCTTGGTGAGGCTTACATCCATTGATGTAACCTATTATACCTCATATTAGGTCTATTGGAAAACTTTTTTTCAGACTTCTTGCGTTTCTTGGCGTTAACAACTCCTCTAGTAATGCATTTGGGTAGGTTCTATAGTTTTGTGGTATTTGATGATCCTCACCTGAATAACTTCTTGTACAGCGGGCACTCCCAGATCTACGTGAATGGTGTGATTTGTTACATACCAAGAAGCATCTACTAGTTGACGGAGTATTGTAGATTGGGATCCCTGAATAATATTTTTTTTAAATCTGCAAGCGCAACCCCACAGCTCTATTCTATATGTCCACAAAGGCTTGATGACAGATTTGTAGACAAGGACTTTGTTTTCAAGTGAAACTGTATTTTCTCACTATCAACCAATGTAGTTCTCTTGCTTTTATATCAATTTTTTTTGTGATGTGTTGTTTCCAGTTCAGTTTTTTGTGGGGATTCCTAAGTATTTAGCACTATCTGCTTGTGATATTTCTGTATTTTCTTACTTAACTGTCGAGCACGTACCCTTACGTAGCGTTTATGTTACAATTATTTGGTCTTATTAATTTTAATCCTCCATTTTTGTAGCCACTCTTGTAAATGGTTAGATGAGCCTGGACATTGTTTGCTGCTGTTTGTGGTTCTTGATCAGTAGAGATTATGACTGCATCCTCAGCAAAAGTTCCTGTTGTTGTATACTGACTCTCTGATATATCAGATGTATACAGTATGTAAAATAACGGGCTTGGTACGCTACCTTGTGGCACCTCTGCTGCTATAATGCTATTGGAAGTTTCTGTTGGTTAGGTAAGATTTCAGAAGTGGATAGTAGGTTGGGGGAAGAGTTCTTTTAATTTTGTATAGCAGCACTTGATGCGACACTCTGTCAAAAGCCTGCCGATATCGAGGAGCAAAGCAGTATTCTTTGTTTTCCAGGGCTTTGTTTATTTTCGGTGGAAATAATTAAGATGTGAATCCAAAAAGGTTACAACCCATTTCTTTGTTAGCATTAAGTAGTTCATTCACAAGATCTTTGTAATTATTAGCTTTCATATTTCCAAGCAAATTTGTAGAAAAAACTTTGAAGGTGATCCATGCCTGTGATGCGGTTTTGGTAAGCATATTGTCAAAGCTTAAATCTTACATTACCTCATATATTTGTGGTACTAAGAATAAGGTTTCAATATTTTTCACGTAACTTACGTATTTGTATTTGAAATTATCCATCTATCCTATTTCAAAATGTAAAGGAGGAAGTATTATTTTTTTTACTTCAATCATCTTCAATTTTTAATTACCTTACTGTATATATAATGTGTATATTATTGTATTTATTAAATTGCGATGGAAAATACTAATTGACAGATTCATATTATATGATCACCATAATATTCCTAAAATATCCTTTGAAATAAAAGTATTTTTCTTGAAAACGAAACGTAAATATTTTACTAAAATTCAACTAATGTGTCATAAAAAGAAAGAACCATATCAAATGTTTAATTATATTTTATTATGTTCTTACGTTTCTCAGTAAACATTTTATAGCACACTAAATTTCTTCTTTCAAAGTTCTGAAATAAAGTGGTAATAAGCTTAGTATTTCCATATTTTTCCATATTTCGTTTAATAATTGTGCACAACAGCTAAATGATCGAAGGGATGTGAGAAAAACTGTAAGTTTATGGAGTTTCATTCAGTAGAATCAGCAATCAGAATTAAAATGTTTTATGCGTTAATCTGATGGCTTGAGAGCTACTACTCTGCATTGGCGTGATAAGACTCCATCTATTGATAGATTTTTGTAGCCTTATTGCGTTCAAGTAGTGGTTGCAACACGATACATGGGTGATTTTCTATTCTGTAGTAATGTTATGTACTTCTAATTTTGATGACTTGTGATGTTATTTATTTGAAGTTCCGTTGCCTACTCAAGTTTTGATTCGTCTTTTGGAAAGGTATGACTTTAAGATAGTGAAGTATTTAAACGATAGGATTTCTTTAACTTTTAAGAGGAGTCCCGGATGTCTAACCTTATCAAATGCCTAGCTTACTTCCAAGAATACAAAGGTCCAACAAAGAGTTTGTTAAATTACCTAATTGATAACATTTGTTATTTGTTGGATAGTAGAAAGCCCTTGTGGGAATCCAAATTTATGAGAGGGAAACCGCAGATTGGCTGGTTGAAGTGTATTATGTAAAGTAGTAGTTTTCCTAAGATTTTTGATATTATGAATAGCAGGCTGATCGGGCGGTAGGAAGTCACTTTATTTGGATTTTGCCTACTTTTGTATCACAATGATTATGGCATTTTTTGACAGGTTGAGCCAAAATTTTAGTGTGAGGATGGCATCAAAGATATACGTAAGTAGTACTATACCTTTTCTTGGTAATTCTGGAAGCATTTTTGAAGTGACATGATCTATACCAACTGCTTCGTTTTTTTTTTTTTCAGTGATTTAAGTTCTTTAAAAGCTTCTTTTGGCGTAAATAACCTTATTTTCGGAATTTTGGAATAGAAGAAATTTCTCTCTATGGCATAAGATAAGTTCGCTTAAAATAAGCGGTTTCTTTACAGATTTAATTGATTTCAAAATGGAGTTATCTGTCCGCTTCAGATTAGGTTCATACTAATTAATACAATCTTTATTGAAATTTTTTATTTTTACTTTATGTGTCGCTAATGCGATCAAAGATTCTTTTGTCCGATAGAAACTGTGTTTTGCTCTATATTGTATAGTGAGGTACTTTCAATTAATATTCACCTCAGTGTTTCTATCATATTAATACATGAAATAATTCTACGCTCTTTAAGTTTTAGATGGTTTTGAAAGGTAAAATTCACAAAAATAACCAGATACTTCTTATTTCAGGTATCCAAGGAGATATTTGGTTGCTTCTGTATTTCTTCTGATATCATTTTCATTTCAATTAAGGTCTACCTTCCTTATCTCCTATGTTCTTTATTTGGTATATCCACTTCTTAGTCTACCTCTCTTTTCTGTATAATATTCCTTACTCCCATCACTTTTATTGCCTTATTTTTGTTCCTATCAATTTAGCTTTATTTTTCTTATTATCGGATTTTTCTCATCTTTTCATTTTCACATTTCGTTTTCCCCGCTATTCTTCTGAAGTGTTCCATTTAATTGCGTATGTTACTATTGGTATCTTTCATTGTAGAGTTCCTTTTTCATGTCAATATCTGCATGTTTCAGTTTGGTCTTGTTCAGTACGTAGTACATTCTCGGTATCCTTTCTGCCTATTTGTTATTTTTTCCTTCCAGTGTCTCATCTTTGGTTCTTATTTTATAACTTTAGTTTTATGTTTTTTTGATTGTTTAAACCATATACTAGCCCACTTCAGCAAAACTTTCTGATATTTGCTGCCTTTATCACATCATCTGCTTATAACAGTGAATTTATTTTTACAGATTTTCGATTTTTAAATTTAACTGTTTAGTTTTGATTTCCATTAGTTTTAATAACTATTTTTTAATTTTTTTTTCTATTATCAAATTAACAAACTATCAATAATGTCAATACGTACTTCTACATATGGTACAATTTTAAAAATTTGCACGGTAGAAACTTCAATTCCATGAGACCATAAATTTACTTAATATAAAGAAATATAATTTCATCATTCTTTTAATAAATTTCATTCTCTGTGGATGGCGAAAGAACCTTCTTAAGAATAGGTATATATTCACCGATGAAGCGAGGGGGTTTTAATTTTACCAAACAATAATTACTGTAAAGGAAAGATAAAAAATAGATTGTAACGTCACAACTCAGGCTCTGTCCTATGTCTCGAAGAATAACTTAGTTTAGTGAACAATTTTTCAACCTCTGTAAAGACTCATATTTTTCTCGTGTTCCAACAATCCGATACCTACTTCACTACGAATTAAAAGTGGTTGAAATACTGCGCATAATGCGGCATTGTATGCTCTGGTGCTTTAATTGGAAAACTACCTAATACTATAATCACCGCAGCAAAAGTGTCAACTCCTGAAAAGTCGCCCTTCCATCAAACTGTCCTTGAACATGGTAAATTAAAACCGTTGAGATTCTTCACTATTGGTAAAACGATGACTAACTCGTATACTGCAGCAGGTATATTGAAAGACTGCAAATTTAAATTACCTCAATTTAAAAACGTCATCATCCATATTGTTTGATGTAATTGTTATAAAATATTCTCGTAGTACTACATGTTGTAATTTTGTCATTTTTTTACAGATATTCGTTAGAGCACAATTCGATTACGATCCATTAGAAGACGATCTTATTCCATGTGCCCAAGCTGGTATTGCCTTCAAGACGGGTGATATTCTCCAAGTGAGTATTCTCTTATTCCACATAATAGATATTTGACGTAAGGATTTGTTTCCCAATCTTTCAACTACTTATTCTTGACTAAACAGTTAGTTATTATTAATGTATTGTTTGTAATCTCATAGCAAAAATGACATTTATTCTTAAGAATATTACTAACTAATTGTAATACTACTACTACAAGAAACTAACGCTAAACTATCTGCTTCCATATTTATTTCATTTATTGTACACACGCTTAGAAAACCTGCTGGAACTGAAGCAAAAATCCATCCCGATTGCTGCACGGCACAAATTAGCAATGTTTTCCTTACTATTGTTTTTTGGCTATAAACAATGGAAATAAATTTATCAATCTAATAGAAATCCCTAGAGAAGGTCCTTAAACAGATGGATTTAATGCAGCACACAGTCCAGTAAACAAAAAAAAACCAAAAAAAGATATATTTCTACTTTCTCAGTATGCAGTACTCACCTAGGAAGTGACACCCATGCAACCTTATATAGTTGAATATTCAAGTTACGAATTTTTATATTCATGGTGAGAAAGTATCAAGAGATACTCCGCGACAGACCTCGACTGTTTATTACCGAAAACCTACCCAGTACACCAAAGCATCACCAAACGCACTTAAAATAGCCAAAAGTAAATGGGGTCATAATTACCTCTCTAAAAAGCTAATAATCTCTTATTGTTACTATTGCTGATTAACGCTAGAAATTTAAAAGAAAGTTACAAAATCACAAAGAATTATAAGTTTCATTCACTATTGAAACTATTTTACTTGCGTAATTTCTTCCATTTTTATTTTCTACATACAAGTTTTTGCAATCACCCCAACTCTGTATAAAAAAATATACGTAAGTCGCAGCAATATTTAATAAACCTTAATCATTACAGACATTCTAATAAAATATTTCACACTTTTATTCTTTCCCTGTATAGAAAAATTTTTGGTAAACATACTGTGAGAACTTCATTGATGATACTCTCAACTAAACAGTCAGTTAATATGAATATCATAGTTTGTAACATCTCATCAATATTACTAACTTATTGCACTTTATTTTAGTGACTCGCCAAATTACTTTTCTTTTACCTTCGGAGAAATTAGTTTTTAAGTTAATTCTGTTTTTAATACATTCTTAATTTGTTTTGTATCAAAAAGAGACTAAATTGCACTAACAACAATCTCATTGGGGTGAAAAGACATACTTTTTTAATGAAACTACAGACTAGGGATAAAGTTTTTGCAATAAACTTTATGTAATATACGAGTCAAAACTCTCGTGGGAATATTCGCCCGCCATTTTCTCGACAAACTTGAACGATTTAATTTCATTTGATTCTCATTAATGTCTAACATGAGTTTCTATAATATTTAAGATTAAGAAAATTGAGAAAAATGCCTAATTAATTTGCCCTTCTGTTAAATGCTATTGATCTCCTTTTTCATATTATCATCTTGAAATTCCTTTTTTGTCTTCTTTGTACCACAATGTCATTTAAAATACATATATCTCACGTAGTAAATTCCCCACTCTTTGCATTAGGTGACCTCATCCGATAATTAGTTTTTTACCTACAAACATTTAAACTCTATTTCCATAGGTCCCTTGCGTCAAGTGAAACAAATTGAAAAATTCCGTAAGACCGGTTGATACAGCCAAATGGTACAGCTTGCCATTTTAGACCAGATTTTGAGGTATATATGGACAATTTCGAATCTTGAGATGTGTGTGCTTAATCTGAATCTTCTTCACTTTCTTTTTCTGTATTGACCTCTATTTCCGAAACAAGTTCAATGATATAGTCCTCATCTTCTTCATCCGATTCATAGTAAATTTTTGATTCCGAACTATCTGCATTCGGGTTTTCAAATAACTCCTCAGCTGGTTCGGGGTCTTAGTTGGACCCCATTTAGGTCTGTTCAAAACACACTATCACAATATAAGTTGTTTAACTTTAAGCACATAGCTAAAGGCGCAGTGGTCAGTTACATTTTGTTTCAAAAATAGTAAGGAGTACTGGGTTCTTCAGTAGCAATTCAGTTTATTCATCCATATTAATGCAGTCACAAGTTTTATTGATAAAAGTTTTACATTTGGTGAATATGAAATATAACAAAAATTAGTCACTTCTACCTGTAGCCATCTCAATTGGATTACAGCACTCGTGTTCCGCTCGTGTTGTTAACTTTACTCTCGTACAATGTAACCATACATTGTTTGCGTAATGTACTATAACATCAATCAATAAAAATGGCAGTTTTATCACGCGGTGCAGTATTTATGAATTAAATAGTGTAAAGCTCTTATTTATGTATCTTCTCGTCTATATTACAAAAAATCGACGAGATTGAGTTAGAACCCACTCTTCTTCTTCCGGACGTATCCCGCTCGAGATTTTCCAATTCTGCTTCTAATTTCGTCACTTTCAAGTCACATAGTCTCTTAACCTTTATTTCGAAACTATTTATTTATATGATCCCACTTCTAACACCAATGAACTCTAAACTTGCTAAACTTTCCGCTTTATATATTAACATCACATTCTAGATCTTTCGTATTCTTGAGAACTCTAGAATGTCGTAGACAAACAAAGATACCTTTTTAGAAATGAAAATTGCCACAAAATAAGGTAACAGGTCACAAAAAAAAATAACTAACCGGCGTATCCTCAAAACTTTCACTTTGATAGTTATCTATTGGTATCCATGAGATCTGGAGAGTTTTTATTTATGCTACATATTCCTATCCTTTTAAAACTGTTCACTCTGTAGCAAAATTAGGTTGAACTATAATAGAAGACGTTTAACCTAACTGAATTTTAGTGGTTTCACTATAATAGTTACTTTGTATCAAGTGCGCGGTATCTAGATTTCCATATTTTTAGTACAGTATAGAATTTTAGTAGATGAGCTAATTAAAATAGGACGAAGCTCATACATCCACTACCTAGTGGGGATTAGGGCGCCAATAAACGAACTAAACTACGGCATAATAAAACGAATGATCTTCATCACTCTACAAAGTTGTTCATCTGAATTGGTCATTAATTTCGTTCATCTATTATTGACACTGGTACAGTAATTGATATTTCACATGTCGTGAATATATTATGGACTATCAACGTCTATGCCTTGCTCTTCTCTTAGGCGTAAACTCAAAGGATCGTACATTATAAATATATCCAATAACCTAACCACGTACATCAGCATCTCTCTTGATTATAAACCCTTCTAAAAGTACTTAAATAAGTAAGATAATGTGTTGCTACAGAAACACTCATCAGAGGAACTATTTATTGAACCACTGTGTGCTGTCACAGTGTGATTCGTCTCAAACTTTTATAGTTTATTTTTTGTTTTTAAACTGTAGAAGACTATGACGCCACATACTTCAGACCCTAACTGCCCAGGATATACTTATTCATCATCATTATTCATCACTTTAATGTTTGTTGGAGATCTTAGTTCAAAATGGGATCGGTACAAACCAAACTTGCTGCTAGCATTGGAAGTAATACGAGCTTGTCTTCTTTCTAGTGTTTATCAATGATTTGGTTGGGATATGCCTTCGTCTTACCGTATACTACTTTTTATTGGTTTTTTCTTGTTGCAGATAATTAGTAAAGATGATCATCACTGGTGGCAAGCCAGGAAAGATAACGCTGCTGGATCTGCGGGCCTCATTCCATCTCCTGAACTTCAAGAGTGGAGGGCTGCTTGTTCAGCAATGGAAAAATCCAAACAGGAACAAGGTACTGGTGTTATATAAGGGAAATGATGTTTCTATAATTTGTGTTTTGTTTGTAGGCACGTGTTCTTTAAAAAAAATCTTGAAATATTTACTACAATTTTATAAAATTATTGAGTTGCGTTTGAGTTTTTCAAAATGATTGTCATAACTCGTAATTTGTTAAAATTGGTAGTGAAATTTTAAAATACTACTTTTGTATCATATTTACTAACATCACAAAAGATATTAATTTGGATTGTCCAAAAAATTTCATCAAAAGTTGTGACATGGTAAAAATATTAATTCACTGAAATGTGGTAACTAGAAAATATTCAATATCTTTTAAGTATTTGCAAACAATTCAATTGCTATGACCAATTGCTTATTGCTTTGACCAATTGCTTATTTTAACCACCAAATAATATATTTCGTTACTTGCAATATAAGAGGTGGAAAAATTAAGTGTCGAGACACGCGACGTATCGTTTCAAACGGAAGAAATGGAATTATACGACATGGACAAGCGAAACCGTTCGTTCATTCTTAAAATGAGTGCATTAATCTTGCATTTGCGGAGAAAGTGTTTTGTCAAAAACCGAGATGTTATGGAGGTTTGAAGCATTTTCAGAAGGACGACGATCAAAATTCGGGGTGGGAAAGATCCGCATGGACAGTTTGTAAGAATAAAAGGATATCAGGAGGAAAAGGTTCCTTGGTATTGGGTTAAAGTGATTCCCATTTTTTTAAATATGTCATCACTTGTGAAAAGAGTTGAATTTTTGAATAGGATCCGGAAACAGGTCACTAGAGCATGAGATGGCGCACGCCAGACTCCCCAAGATCCAAAAAACCAAGAATGAGCAATTTAAAGGTCAAATGTTTGCTGATTTGTTTCTTTAACAAGGAATAAGCTTGTGCCTGATGGGTCGATAATAGACTGTTAGAAAACATTGAAAGTCTGCGATTTTTGTCATTCTATCAGCCTGAAAAAACATATTTCCCCGTTTTTTTTTAATTATACATATTGCCTATTACATCAGAGAAGGGAGACCTTTACATACCCAATTTCATCCGAAGAAACCGATTTATAAAGGTAACAGTCGATTGAAGTCACTTTTTGCTAACATACCGAAGGGCAGTTTCGAGAAGTACCATTAGAAGGAGATTGGATTCATCAAATCTAATGACAAGAAGAGTTTTAAAGGTGTCTAGACTATTACAACGACACATAACTTCCCGTCTCCATTGGGATAGAGAGCACAGGTATTGGGTGTTACAACATTATCGTAACGTTCTTTTCTCCGACGAGTCCCGATTTGGTTTCCACAGTGATAGTCAGTGGAAAAGGATCTAGAGAGGCCAGGTAGACAGGAACGACTGAAGATGTTGTTCCCTATTATCCGCGTTGATAGTTAGTAAGAATAAAAGAATATCAGGAGGAAAAGATTTCTTGGAATCGAGTAAAAGTGATTCCCATTTTTCAAAATGTGTCATCACTTGTGAAAAGAGTTAAATTTTTGAATAGGATCCGGAAACAGCTCACCAGAGCTTGAGATGGCGCACCCCAGACTCCACAAGATCCAAAAAATCAAGAATGGGCAATTGAAAGGTCAAATTTATGCTGATTTATTCCTTTAACAGGGAATAAGTTTGTGCCTGATGGGTCAGTAATAGACTATTAGAAAGCATTGAAAATATGCGATTTTTGTCATACCATCAGCCTGAAAAAACATATTTCCCATATTTTTTTCTCATTTTCGCTGTATTTTTTCTCCATCAGTGTAAAGAATATTGTTTAATCAATTTTAATAATTTTCTTCCAGTTCCTGATAATTTCTCAAAATTAGGTACCTGTTTTATGTATGCATTAACTTTACTTATAATTGCCACAGATAAAGATTTTGAATATAAAGTTACCTACGTTTCTAGAAAGAATTAAATATTCCATACGCCTCATTATATTTTATCCAATCTCTAGGTAAATACAGGGTGTTTGGTGGGTCGATTAAACTTTTATTTTGAAGGCATCGTTTCAAATATATTCAAGTATACTTTTCTTTGTCTGGTGGATCACGAATTTTTGGATATTTTTTTATTTGCAAAACAATTAAAAATAGTTAGAAAGTGTTTAATTTACAGATAATATGTATTAAAATTGACACTGATGAAATAACTAAATATTTTGTAATCTGATATACTTCATAAAAACCCCTAGATTGAGATCTCTTTAGTACAACTTGTAACCAAAACAAGTGAGTTTTTACTTCTTGCAACAGTTTGAATCATTATCATGAAAAGTGCTCTAAGTTGAAATTTCTGGAACCGTTAGTCTGAAGAGGATGACTTGACTATCGAAACGCGCGTCAGACAATGTAATTATGAGTGTTGGTGTAGGGGTGGTGTAAAAAATGGTCAACAAATACATTATCAAACGTAGTATGAATGTTATGAATGAGCCTTAACACTGAGAAAAAAGTTTTTGTTGTTTAGCATGACTTTCGTTAGTACGGAAACGGTAAACAAGGTAGACCGTTTGTAATTAATGGCTAAAAATATCAATATCAAAAAGAGGCACTAATCAACGTAGTTATTCTTTCTATTTTTGGTAAATTTCTTTTGGAGAATTATATTGATAAGCAAACAATTCACTTGGATTTCGACCGCTGCCTAGTAACTATGTGGCGTATGGTATGCAACGTCCGCACACAATGTGATTGGAGCGTCTTTCATTGTGGATGATAATCTTGCCAGGAATATAAGGATGGAAAAACAGAAAGTTTTAACAGGATGGGACAACAACTGATTTATTCCTTCAGGAAACTTTTGAAGCATGCGTTATTTCTAGTTTCTCCGTTATCCATCATGTTCATCTGCTCTTACGCAACTAGATGCCTACGACCTACCCCAAAACTGTTGATTACGAAATGGCGCAGTGGGAAAAAATAATAAGTTATAAATAATATACTTCAGTATTGAATATTTTGGCGCATACCGTACTTCACACGTACGGAAGAGCAGATGAAAACGGAGGCAAAGATGGTTCTAAAAGGTTTCCAAACCTAAAGATTAAAAGGTAGGTAAAATGGAATCCTGGTTCCAATATTGATGATCCATGGTTTCTTAAAAATATATTGCGGAAAGACAAAAGCACGGTTTTAAAATAAATACACAAGCCCACATTCGAAGATGTTAACAACTTTTCAGAAAAAATTTTCGGTGCGTGTGGGGTACATCCCAATTTCTTACTTAGCTCCAAAATTATTTAGAGTTTCTGCAAAATGGGCACCTTGCATTTGTATAAGTATCTTCCCTGATATCTGGATTGATAAGGAATCCCATATCTCCAGATATTTAGGGACGTGCTTAGGAGTAGTTCTTTAGAGAACAATATCACACTATCTGATGCACGTTTCGATAGGTGAATCTCGGTCTCTGAAGACGATAGCTTGGTTATCGAAACGTATTGAATAGTATGTTCAGTATTCAGAACCAAAAACTCGCAAAAGCTAATTAATTCCCATGTAATGTCCACATACATGTTATATGTCAATTGCACAATCTACCACTAACGAACTAATGATTTTTATAATATTATTTTGGAATATCATTACAACTTAGAATGACACAAAAATGTAAGTATGCTAAATATATTCAAAATGATGTCTCTTTTGAATTATTAAAAAGTTTGCATGACCTACGAAACAATCTGTATATAGTTAATTAAGTTGAACAGTTACATTCAACCTACTAATTTGACAATGCGAGAACCTGCATTTTATTTTCATATATGTGTAGCATGGAATTTCACCAAAGTAATAAATAAATAATTAGGCTAATAAACAATTGTTCCGACTCATGTGTTTACTGAACTAATCAACGAAAACAGTTTAATTAAGTGATTAATTGTAATGAGAAAGCTTATAATTGTTAGTTTTTGATCTATTCAAATTCGTGTATCATTATTTTCCAAATTGAATCATGGATTTAATCATATTTCACTGAATCATAGAGATATGTTAATGCGTATGATACCAATTTCAAATAGAACTACAGAATAGGGATACGGATAAGGGTGTGTGGTTAGATAGAAAATCACTGGGAATTCAGTTCTTTTCCTTGTTGAAACATTGGAATAAACAAAATTTTATAAACTGCTAAAACACTTTTCTTTTTGAGGCAAATAAAATCTCAGCAATATATTTCGACAATTAAACATATTGTATTGAGGATTTTTCAGAATTATTAACGAATAAACCAAAGATAACAACGAATAAACCATAGCCGGTAATTTTTTAAGCGAAAAAAAAAATAATAGAATGATGAAACTTATTGGAAAAGGAGGAAAATATAATCCACATGAAAGAAAAAAGAATTTACGGGTGATCTGAGTTAAAGAAGGGGAAAGGAGTGAGTTTTTAAGGGTAAAAAAATGATTTATCTCGATTTTCGACAAAATTACCTCATAAGGAAAAAATTTAAATGGAAAAGTTGTAGTTGACATAAAAATCTACAACTTTTGTAATCACACTTTCTTTACTTCCCCCCAAAATTTATGTAAAAAACTGAAAAAATTTTTTGGTTTTTGGTTTTTTATTTCTATTTTTTACAAAAAATATTATTTTTCCACAAAATTTTTGAATACTTACTTTTTTATGTCCCATATAGTCTAGACTGTAAGTTATTTGATTCCAATTATTTATTTGTCACGTTAAATTGACAATATATGGAAAAAGCACCTTAATTTTCAATTTCAAATTCTACCGTCAAGATATCACCTTTTTTCAAAAAGTCGGTGAGATTTTTGTTATTTGAAATCTCTATTATCTTATGGTGTGAAAAAATATTACCATCAACATAATAAATTTTCTCAGGAAAGACAAAAAACGACGAATTTCGTATAATTTTTAGTTATTAATAAAAAATTTTTAGATTCCACGTTATAATGATGAACATAATTATACATAATAATTAAAAAAAAATTCTATTTACTTTTTGTCCATAAAACTTGTAGTTTTACCGGAAATCGAGATAAATCGCTTTTTACCCTCAAAAACTCACTCCCTCTTCCTTCCCAACCTCATATCGCCCGAGATTTATTTTTCCTTTTATTTTTATTACGAGGTCTGGCTATTAAATAACAAGACTGCGCGCCTAGAGGGCGCCCTAAACGGGTAGGGTAAAAAACGAGTAGTTCATTGGGCATCTAAATATCTTGTCTAAGCACGTCCCAAAACACGTTTCCGTCACTAACGTCTGAGTACCATAAATTGTTGCAAGAGGCCTAAGGGGACAATTCTCTATCTCGTGCGCGTGTTTTTGACTGATGTAAGCGCCGAGGTCACCCGTGACTGTTTCAACTCCGGAAACAGTGACGTAGACCAACCCAATTGCGCGTGCAGATACTCGAATTAGCATCCGGATGGATGATTTGTGTGTCAACTGATCTGCTCATATTTCCTTGAAAAGTTAGAAAGGGTGAAAAACCATCTGCTTTGAAAGGGACCCGATTTGCGTCGATGGAAGCGGTAAAGCAAAAAACGGCAGAGCTTCTAAAGGCACTCACCAGCACTTCTTCGATTAATGGAAAAAACGTATGGAAAGATCCGTGGCGAGGGGAGGGGAGGATATTGAAGGGGAGCATTCGAATGTAGAATAATTTTTATAACAAAACATTTTTTCATAACCAGTCTCCTTTTCCATGCTCTTTCCAATAGTTTTCGGTGAGTGAAAAAAAAATGTAGCAGCCACAAATCAAATTGTCAATAGGTGTTAAGAAACATTGATAATAGTGTTACCTCAATATGATTGCAAACACAGCATAGAAGTGATGTAGGTGTAGACATAACAACTCCATAACAGTAAGGAATTGAGATATTGAATGATTAATTATTGTCCTTCCTATTTAAATCAGACAATATTAGAGATGTGATTAAAAAATAAGTTAATTACTCCCCTTCAAAGTAATGGCCTACAATGCACTTATCCCAACTCTTAATTAATAACTTAAAACGTTTCTGAGATACTTTTATAGGCATGAATTCCATCTTCTATTTTGTATTTTTGGGTAAAGTCGCATAATTCGGGAATCAAAAGTGACCCGTGATCTGAAGTGTAGTTCTTATTCATTTTCATCTGTCTGAGCTCTCTCGACGTGCTAGCTAACAATGAAGAAGAAAGCCTACTATTCCAGTATCCACTTGTAAAAGGGGTACTGGAATTTTTTGCATATATTCCCTTTGGAACAAACTTTGCTTGCACCATGCTTTCACAATCGAAAAAAACAATGACCATTTCCAGACTCATATAGAAATATTTTATCATGTCGTGAGCTTCTTTAGCACTTTTTTTAAGTTTAAACAAAAGTTATTGCGTTGTTTAAGATCCATGTTTAATGACAGTCTATAAAGGATCTCGCTTAAGCTACTTAAGGCAGACTGACAAGCCAGAAGAAGTTCATTAACATACTAGTTGAGATAGATAAAACGTAATTGTTGCACACCTTATATATTGTGTAGAATTAATGAGAATCCTGAATTTCCAAAAAAATCAGCTCACTTTATCTATCGTTTTGGTTTTATTGAGAAACTTCACTAACCGGATTACTAAACTTTGTTTTCATTTTATTGAATATGCAAATTAGAATCTGTAAACAGAACGTGTAACTCTAGTGAGACGATAATGTGGTGCAACCAATCATACAGCTGCGCGTATCATTCTATTGGTATTTTAATTATAGAATAATTTTCTTCGTGTATCCCTATTCACCCTTTCGTTTACGCCACAGCTTTGGAAACATTCCTATAACAGAGGTTCGCGTAATTTCTAATACTATTCATCCCGACAAAATTATATTTATTCAAAATGTACAATTTCCTTTATAAAGGTTTTTATCAATACAGCATAAAGAAACATTTTATAAGTCCAGTAGGAATATTATACACAAATCTCCAAAAGTCTTGGCCCCGCTTGTAAACTTTTAAGTTTGCCTATATATCTTAAAAATAAAAACGTAACAAAATATTTTTGTCCGTAAATATATAAATTTTTGTAAAAGAAATCAAATTTAACGATTTAACTTGACAGCGAGTTCACATAATTCACATGATTTTTGAGTTTGTTCGAGCAAGAATAGTGGCCTTACATCAAGAAGGTTTATCTAATCACCACATTGCCTGTTACAACAAAGAGAAGAGACCGTTACCTAATAAATTTACCGTTTCATCCTAATAAACCGATTTATGATGGTATCGGTCGTTCAAAGTCACGAAATCACTTTTTGCTAACATACCGAAGGGCAGTTTCGAGAAGTACCATCAGAAGGAGATTGGATTCATCAAATCTAAAGATAAGAAGGCCTTTAAGGGTGCCTAAACTTTCACGACGTCATATAACTGCCCGTCTCCAATGGGCTCGAGAGCACAGGTATTGGGTTTTACAACATTATCGTAACGTTTTTTTTTTCCGACGAGTCCCGATTTGGTTTCCACAGTGATAGTCAGTGGAAAAGGATCTAGAGAGGCCCAGGTAGACAGGAACGACTGAATTTTACCAGAGATGTTGTTCCCTATTATCCGCGTGGACAGTTAGTAAGAATAAAAGGATATCAGGAGGAAAAGGTTTCTTGGAATCGGGTAAAAGTGATACAAATTTTTCAAAATATGTCATCACTTGTGAAAAGAGTTGAATTTTTGAATAGGATCCGGAAACAGGTCACCAGAGCATGAGATGGCTCACGCCAGACTCTCCAAGATCCAAAAAACCAAGAATGGGCAATTGAAAGGTCAAATGTATGCTGATTTATTCCTTATACATTATACATATTGCCTATTACATCAGAGTGGGGAGACCTTTACACACCCAATTTCATCCGAAGAAACCGATTTATAAAGGTAACGGTCGAAGTCACTTTTTGCTAACATACCGAAGAGCAGTTTCGAGAAGTACCATCAGAAGGAGATTACATTCATCAAATCTAAAGATAGAAGACCTTTAAGGGTGCCTAAACTTTCACGACGTCATATAACTGCCCGTCTTCAATGAGCTCAAGAGCACAGGGATTGGGTTTTACACAATGGCGTAACGTTCTTTTTTCCGACGAGTCTCGATTTGATTTCCACAGTGATAGTCAGCGGAAAAGGGTCTAGAGAGGCCCAGGTAGACAGGAACGACTTAATTTTACCAGAGATGTTTTCCCTTATCATGGCGGATCCGTAATATTTGGAGGATATAATGTATCGTCGCCGTACACCACTTACTCTCATTGATCGAACAATGACAGGTACCATATACGCTGAAAACATTATAAAACCGACAGCGCAATGAATATGGAGCCAGACCACATCGCACGGAAATGGTACAAAACATCTTAGAGGTATGAGATATCCAAAGAATGAATTGGCCAACAAATTCACCAGACATGTGTGGGATTATATTGGCAGAGCAATATCCAATCGAGAAAACCCACCTGTAACCCTTCAAGACTGCTGCCGTTCAAGAAGAGTGGGGAAATATGGCTGACCATGTTATCGTTAACTTGATTCGAGGGATGCCAAGACGCGTTGGCCAATTGATTGCAATAAGAGGCGGTCATACATACTATTAAATTGTTTTTTTATCACATTATATCTTTTTTCTCAAAATAAAAATTTTCACGCTATTTTGCACATTTTTCGTTACTTGGTTTGCTTCACATATATTGTTACTACACTAAAGTATAAGATTGAACACATTTCATAAACTTGAGAATATTTTTCCTTTAAATAACCAGGGGGGCAAGACTTATGGAGATATGAGTATGTTAACAGTATTCTCGTGGTAATGGCTCCATTTGACAATTTATTTATTTGGGATTTCTTTCTATCAATCTACGATTCTCATGATTATTTCTTCTGGTCTGTATATCTCAATGTAGCTTTTTCTCTACACCATTACTATCTTCTTTATATTTGGAATTCGGTTATGTTTTTTTCAAATGTTTTTTACATGCGATTTTCCTCCTATATCACTTAAGGATTTTCTCGCCTCCCTAACTCCCTAAAACTGTTCTTCAGTATAAAAATGACTTGTATTCTTTGCAAAAGTATAATATCGAATAGTTATATTTTCTAGGGTTTTTATAAGGATTTAGTATATTAATTCCAAATTTAATAATTAAGGTTTACATACAAGAATTACGTGTAAGTTTCATATCATCATGTATAGAAACAAGTTATGTCAAGTTTGTACCTCTACTCAAAACTTTATTTATATATGAATCTCACCAACGGGTCCAGAAACTCCAACTTCAATTTTGACTCATGAATCTGCTTCTGTAATTCCGACTAGATATCAATAGTTGAAGTTTCACTAACAAGATTATGAATGTTTACTTTCTGCTATTTTTATTCACGCTCAGTTTTTTACATGGTACTCTTTCGTGAATAATTCCACACGTTATTATAAAGGCGTAGGTTTTAGTATCACTAAGTCTTGGAATCACAGTTACCGCTATTGAATGTCTTTGATGTTCTTGAGCCGATCGATGCATCACGTTTTCTGTTCTCTTAAGTGTTGTCCCCCTTGGTGATTATTTGAATCAAGATATTGTTTTATCTACTTTATGAAAATTGGTTCTTCAAAAAATTAATATCATTAACTAATGTCTTTACTCCTTTGGCAAACTTAATTTCTACCATTCCATTGATATTTGGTCAGAGAACTGATGTTGTTAACTGAATCCGAAATGATTCATCTTTCCATTAAAAAATCGCCTACTGCCATCTCTCTGATTTTGGAATTATGAGATATCTTCTCAACTGCACCAATAATAATAACTTTTCATTTATGTGATAAGTTCTATGATGAAATGAATCTGCAGTCATAAATAAAGTTTCGACGTTAAGTTCACCTTGGATTACCGTTCGAAATAGAGGATTATCAAAATTATTTTTAAGAAAATAATTGAATTAAAATTTTTTCGAAATATCATCATCAGCCAGGTCAGGCGATTAAGGTGTGCAGGACTGCAAAACAATGCCAGTTTTTACTAAAAACTGTTGAATGGAGATGGTTTTGTGTTCAGGTGTGTTTTGATAAAGGAAAAACCATCTTCTGTTTGCTTACTTGAACAACTCTGACCACGACAATGCTATTCCAGTATAAACACCAGTTTTTATTCTACCTTAAACAGTTATCCTGCCAAATTACAACATCTTTTGAATTTATGATTTTCCTCAAAAATACAAAATATAATACAATAATCGTTTTTCTATCAGCAGGAGCCTTATGTTAGCAACTGCATTACTAGAAGATAAAATTTTCTCATTAGGTAACTAGCAGTTCGTGATAGAAAGGTCTCGCTTTGGCGATAAGACCCCTAGGTATTTTATCAATAAGCTTTCATTACGCACGTTAACAAAATATTATCATTCTATTTTAAATCGTAAAAATGGATGAATAATAAATTCATGAGTCAGAAATCGGCATGATTCATATTAAATAAAAATGATTGAGAACCTGAAATTGATTAAAATGTTAGTTAAATATTTTTTATAAAAAGTTGCGGGTTAGGTGGTTGGTAATTTTGACTTGATAATAAAAACTATAATTCGATATCTTGGTAATAGAGAATAATATCCTGTATTTTTCTCAATATCTCTACATATGAAGAAAATATTTAATGCATTCTTTTGATTAGAATCAATAATTTTTTTGCCAAATTTCAAATACTCACTATACAGAATAAGGAAACAAAATTTTCATTAGAATATAAATGCTTGTTGCTTCTTTATTGAGATCAATGATATCTGGCTATAAAGCTTTGATATCTGGTTATGAAGTTTTGATATCTTGTTAATATTTTCTTAAAATCTTATAAGGAGAGTAAAGTGGAATGAATTGGGAACTGAACGTTCAAAATGGCTGCAATTTGAGTGAAAATCTCTCTTATATTGATGTGCTAACATGTTCCAACATTTCAAATAACGGTCGTAGTAGAATTTTCTAGGAACGAAGTGAAATACTACATCATATTTTCCAAAACTTTTCCAAAACAGGAGAAAGCTGTATCGCTGCATCTAAATTGTTAACACCGAACACGGAATTTCAAAACAAGGGTCTATTGCATCTAATAGAGAAGAGGTTAAATGAAAGAAGATCCAATATCGAAACAAATAGATTATTCTCAGCTCCAAATATTGGATTGTATTAGAAGACAGGAATTTGATACCAAAATTCTTCTATAGGTGGAGACGTCTAAGTGCCCGGATTATTGGAATTGACATCAAGGTCAAAATAATAATTCCACTCGATCCTCCGCTGTTAGCAATTTGGCAAAATCTGGAGCCAAGTAACAAGACATTATTCAAATTATTGGGCATTCACTTGAGTCTCTCAAACTATACCTAAAGCTGAGCAATGAACATCATAATTAATGCATTACCAATACAGGTAGCTCAAGCTCTTTGATATAATCGATTATTTATTATCAGTATCCACCTGTAGCTCAACGCCATTGCAAAACCACTATGTTTTCAATTGTCATAAAAGAATTAAAGCCATAAAAGCATTCAAAATACTTCTCGATTCTTTTTAAAATCAGCCAAGGAATATAAAATCGTACATAGTCGTGCAAGATCGGTTCGATTTTAGCCCTTTCTAATTATTCTTCAACTGAGTCTCCTGAGTCATACCCACAGCGTAGCAATAAACATCATCTTAACATCGTTGAAAAAATCAGAAGAGAACACTACTGCACTACCAATATCAAACTCCTCGACAGATTCAATGCTTCACAAATTACTAATGATAATACCAATATTATTACTAAGTAAATTATTATCTAAATAAGGCCAACGAATACTACTCGAACAATCAAAAACAATCGATTATTATTTTTTACTTGTAATTCGACGTAATCCTCAAAAAATCACACAAGCTGTGCTAATTAAATTGTTCTCTTATTTTAATAAATTGTATTGATGAGTATGGAAAAATTATTTATATACACCATATATATGTGCAGAATTTTGGTTTTATTAAACTCTAAGTTTGATAATGGAACTCTCACGAAAATATTAGATCTAATCACTTCAAAATTCAACTAAAAAAAGAGAGAGAAACATTTTTTCTATTAATAAAGTGTTAAAATGAATGAAAAGCATTTTTTTTTTCGTTTGTTTTGAAATTACAATGTTTACCAAGGTTAATAATTTTTTTAAAACGGTCCTTACCACCACCTCTAAAGCAATTTAATTAAAATAAATTACTTTAAAAACGTATTTGGTGTGATCTGTATTTTTGTTGAATGCCAGACGTGGAAAAAGGATGTTCTTCTCATGCTAATGGTTGTGATGGTACTACAGGTATAAAGATTACCTTAATTTAGTGTCGATTTAGAGCATGCTCGACGTAATGTACGACATTTAATAGCAATTTCATCTGTATTGAAACATGATAGAAGATTTTTCTATTTCAGATTTATATATTAGAAAAAATTGGTTATGTTTACGTTAAATTCAATCAATTTCAATTACTCCGGTTCTAAATTCTCAGTCTCATTTTAATATTGAAAGAGTGTAGAATAGTCGGAAGTAACATGAGAAACCCAATCGTATAGTTCTAAAATTTTTAATTTCACTCCTATTATTATAGATCTAATATAATCTTATTAATGTAAAATATTAGAATCTGCGTTTATTGAAACACTGTTTATCAATAGAATATTTCATATTCTTCACGATCAATAAATCCTAGCTAGCCTAAAAACAAGTTATTAAGCTAAATTAAATTTTGATAAGATAGTCTTTCGTGAGTGATCCGTTTAATCCAACGTCCCTTATTGGTTAATATTTTTTTACATGAAGCATCTGGCCATGGTTGCCAGATTTGATACGTTCTGAAGGAATTTCAAAATGAAAGAGATTTTTCTCTTCCACATATGCGGCTCTTTCTATTTGAGTTTCTTCAATTATATACAGTAATAGATACTGTTAATTATTTGCCCCTTTTACTAATAGTCGATGTATAATAAAAGAGTTCTGAGAATATTTTAATAAAAAATAAGCAAGATTCACAAAAAATCTCATTATATATCTCACAAAAGCCTCCATTCAGCTTTTCAAAACGATTGAAAGCATCTTCTGTAATGGTTGGGACTAAATGTGTTAAGGAGAACATCTTTGACCTCTTCTATCACTATGATATGTTTCTTTGTTGTTAATAATAGAGTCGTTGCGACATCATTAAAATGCCTCTTTTTATCAAAAACTCTTGCACAATCATAGTTGGACGCCTACAATATCCAACCTGTTGTGAGTTGGGGTATCATAGGGACAACGTAAGGCCCGATCAACTTCAGGATCCTAATATAGTATTATCCAGTCACTGTTTGACCTGCATGGGCATATTAACTATAAACTATACCGTGGACTCTAATCTCAGCTTGGAAATATCGGCTTTTGTTGGTGGTTCTATTTCTATCCACTGCTGATTTAACTTACGATTCTCAGGTTCCTACAGAATATCCAGATCTTATCTTCAGTGATCAACTGACTCATCCAGCTTCTTCCGTAGTTTTGAATGTAGCACAATAAATTTTTGCATTACGCTTTTTTTTGTTCATGAGTGAGAACTTTTGGCGACGTCTTTGCGCAAATCTGTCTCCTCGTGTAATATCTCGGGATTGTGTGGTAGCGGGAGCTCCTTCACGTGGATCAGATTCTATTTGAACAGCCTCGCTCATCAAAAGTGTGTTTTTTATATACAATACCTTCATTCTCCAACTGTAACTTGCAAAGAATTTCCGTGGGTTTTTTTCCCAATTAACAGTAAAAATTTAATCAGAATGCATTATTTGTAATGTGAGTCACTAATTTTCATAAAAAATAGTTTCCTTGTGAAAAATATAGTCAAACAAATCAAGCTATCAACATCAGACTTGCAGTGAAACTTGGAATGCTCATTTGCAAGTCAGAGGTTAACAAAGTGTCATTAATTAATTGAAGCTATATCTTAATATTTATCTTATTTTGTTGACTTCGGAAGCCTTTCGCCAGGTCTAGTCCATTCATATACCTGCCGTTTTGATTCAATTGTATAGTAGTGAATTCAGGTTTCATCCATGGTCACATATCCGTGTCCTAAGCAGCTCCAAATAGCGCTCCGGATCAATAAATCTTATTCTCTGCATTGTTAATGATGATCATATTTCCTAGAAAAGAGTCACAATAATTTTCATCTCGATAATATACCACGCGTATTTTTCTAGTAGAAAATAATGTATAGTCACCGTTTAAAAAATTCTTCTAAAAATTACTACTTTTATTATTAGCTTGTGTTATAATTTTACTACCAATTTTTGTTTTTCTTAATTATTCACAATGTATTCTGATGGGAGAGTTAACTATGGCACTAATTTATATTTTAAATACTCTATTCACCAAGCATAAATTCATATTCAATAGTCGGGATTCAAGCTATCATTTGAATCACTACCCAAACTTCCAATATCCAGTGACTCTTCACCTCATATGGTAAAATCTCTCTGAAATTAGATTTCTTAAAATTCATCCTCTCAAAATTCCTCGCGCTTCGTCGAAATTCAAAAATTCCTACATTGTTTTTTGAGGACTAGACAATGTCGTCACAAATTTTTTTATGTTTCTAAATGTTCTTGATTTTATAAAATTAATTTTTTTTTTAATTTTTAAAAGATAGATAAGAATCATAGCTTTTACGTTCTTATGAATGTGAACCATTTATAAAAATTCTCTTTTTCGTGTATTAGATTCCGTTTCAAGAATTTTTTAATCTTTATAATTGAATTTATGGTTTCTTTGATAGGGCAGACATCTCAGTATTTAGAAAATAGACTAAGAGGTCCTCAATACGATTAAAAAAAAGTAGAACTGCATAACCAACCATAAAAAGAAATTAAAGAAATTCACAAATTTTTCATTATATTTTCACTGTCAGGCATTTTCACTCTTCGAGCTTCGATTTTTTTTTCTTTTTGAGGTCTAGATAACATTCTAGAAAATCTGCTTTCGTTTCTGTTGGTTTAAAGACTAGATTTCAACTTAAATGTTCATGTAATACTGAAAGAAGTAATTTTAAAATAATTTTAAAATATTCTCTTACAGTAAGTAACTTTAGTGAATATGAAATTACATTACATCACATGTCTTTCTTTTACATTTTTAATATTTAATAAGGGAAGCAATTAAAATTTGGGTTCCTATGAGACATTCGACAATTCATCGCCTGATATAACCTCTTAAAACTTTTACGATAATGTACTAAAAATATTGAGCAAATGGTCTCAGAACTTCTAGTATGTTTCTTTAATTGCATTTTTTGTTGAGGAAAACATTTTTACGCCTTAAATATTTCTAATAGAAATATAAAAATGCACGCATATAATAGTCGTGAAAGTGTATATAATTTTTTTGGTGCTTTTTATCGAAATAGAAAATTGAATTTGCTAAATTGCTTTCAAATTTTTCTAAAAATATTCCTTTCTAGATTACAATTTTTTATATGTATTACAGTTTTATCAACTATTTTACTAGAGAATATCCCTCAACGACAACAATGATAAATAAGATTTAAGTTCAAAATGTTCTACATATAAATTGATTCATAAATATGTAAATGAATATAAACATACATATATATATATATATATATATATATATATATATATATATATATATATATATATATATATATATATATATATACTTCATTTTTATTTTATCAATTACCATTTAACATAATAGATTGGATAAATTTGTTCACACGACATACTTTTTTATCTTTAATTTATTTATATTTAACTAAACTACCTATTCTAAATTATTTCTCATTCCTCGCTTTATTGCTGTTATTACTAGCTTTTGACAATGATTCGTCCAAAGTTAAATGTTTTAAGTTTTGGACAATCTGAACAAAATGTTGTTCGATTACACACTCATTACTAAGAAATTAGTAATTAAGTAACATATATCAACAGTGATCAATGTGTACTAAGCATGGAATGAAAACATTGTTCAACTTTCATTTCACAATAATTTACCACATTTCCAGATATAGAGAAAGGAATATTTTCCTGGATAACTTTTTGTAATTTTTTTCTTCTTTTTCAGTGAATTGCTCAATTTTTGGTCGAAAGAAAAAACAATACAAGGATAAATATTTGGCGAAACATAATGCTATTTTTGACCAATTAGATTTAGTTACATATGAGGAGGTTGTGAAATTACCAAGTAAGTGACCAGTTATATATTTATCATATTTTGTTCATCCGCAGCTTCGTTCTCACTTCGGTATCATTATATTAAGTGAATCACCAAGAGTAAATTTAATTCGTTTCTGGGTGCAAAGGTTTAGTACAACTGCTTCAGCTATAAACACTACTCGGCCAAAGCCTAGTCTATTTGCAGAAAAAACATTGAACTGGTGGAAAAGAGCTCACATGAAAATGTATGACTTCCAATACGAAAAAAAGGAACCTTATTGGGACTTCCAAAATCCAAGAGTTGGAACATAATGACTTTGTTTCATAGAAAATATTTCGTTAAACAATTTCGGAGCATTTTAGCACTGTTAATTTTATTGTTTTAGACTCATTTTTTAGACAGAATTTCTGTTACTGATCTAAAAGAGCACGTAACCTTCGACTGAAACACCAAAAACCATTGCATTCCCCTAGAATAACTGTTTGGTGCGTTGACTGTTGACATAAACTATTGATTGATGTTGAAAATTTGTTCCAATACGATGCTTCAAATCAGCTGTAGATAATCCATAACAATTTGAACATCTCTGTATATGGCCACTCGCATTAGCAAAAACGAAACTGAAGTTCTCCTAAAGACTGATCACTGTAGGCATCATAAATTACTATTTAACTATCAAACTGAGTATTTTTTAAATAAAATTTGACAATCTACAGGAATACACACCTATTATAAAAGCGATAATGGTTGAAGTAGTTTGCTCTAACTTATGTTGAAGTGTAAAACAGTTCTATACGAACTGGTGAGTGATGTCTGCAAAGACCAGCTCATTTGGGTGACCAGCTACTCGGGCAACGACAAGGCTCATCCGTTCGCCAGTCGGTCCAAGGGCTATTCTTGGTGTAGCTATTACATCTCTGAGAAGACTTCTCGCAAGAGAGTTTTTTCGAAGATGAATCGGAATAGCTGGATGAGACAAGCTAAGACAGATGTAGATGGACCTTCTGTTTGTCTTACAAATCAACTGCTTCATTTAAATACATTACAGACAATTCTGGGGAGACGCTGGTCCATGGAGTAGGAAGAACCTGAAGACCACATTATCGTTTAGTGCCCAGTATGTGTACATATGAGATTCATATACATAGGCAAGCAATAATTTTTCTCGGTGAGGTTAAAATGATCAAGCTAAGATCTCTGGTCAACTTTTCCAATGATATGGTCATTTGTAGTTTTTAGTGGGGCACAATATAGGTCTGTCAGAAGGCCTGTTTGCGAAATACTGAATAATGAATATCCGGAACACTTTTTCCATTGTTTGTTTCGATTCTCTAGTTTGGAAACAGCTTATCTTGTAAAGAAATTTGCATTAAAGTAATATATGATTTGTTCCCTTTCGATAATATTGAATGAATGAAAAATGAAAAAAAAATTTAGCTTATTCAAAAATGCCAAACACTATACAAGTATTTACTTAATGTATTTGCAGTGACAGACCCAGCATTCCAGAGAAAGACTTTGGTCCTTTTGGGTGCCCATGGAGTTGGAAGGAGACATATAAAAAATACTCTAATAGCGAAACATCCAGATCAATATGCTTATCCGATACCACGTAAGTGAATATTTTTTGATTCTATATTGATAAGTTTCATGATTATTAATTTAAAAATTCATTCCAGATACAACGAGACAACCCAGATCAGATGAAGAAAACGGTAGAAGTTATTTTTTCGTATCTCATGACGAAATGATGGCGGATATTGCTGCTAACGAGTACTTGGAATACGGTACTCATGAAGAAGCCATGTATGGCACTAAATTAGATACGATTAGAAGAATACATCAAGATGGTAAAATAGCCATACTTGATGTCGAACCACAAGCACTTAAAGTGTTACGTACGGCTGAGTTCTCACCATATGTTGTGTTCATTGCAGCCCCTGCATTGCAAAACATAGCGGATGTAAGTGATTTATATTTGATTTTCTTTATTAATTTGCAACTTAGGTTAACCAATAAATTTCAGATCTCATAATTGTATCAAAAATAAAAAAAATATGTATTTATTTAATAAAAAAAACATTTGAAATGGTTTACTAAGTGGCATCTCCTGTAAAATACGAGATGTGCAGATCTGCAGAACGCTTAAACGACTCAAACATACGTCCTCGCGATTAATACTTACCATCATAAATTTCTTTCAATAAATTATAAGTTTCAGATGCGGTCTTCTCAAGTATTACGTGAAATCAAAATTCAATTCATTGCTATACTATTTAATAATATGCGAAACAAGAAAGTGTACGGATAACGGTACCGTCTATTATTCCATCTTCCTCTTATTACCGTTTTTGATTTTTTACCATTCTTTAGCTTTTTTGACATTTGCTTCCAGTATCAAGCTTCTCCATTTGTCTACTTTTTTATCCGTTTTATCAAATGTATCTCTCTGCTACAAGTATTATATCGTCTGCATATACTAATTCGTCTATTTCGTCTAGTTCTAGGTTTCTGTAGCCTATTATTGTCTTCTGTTTTATTGTTATTATTATCCTAAGCATGACTTGTATAAATAGTAAAGAACTAAAACTGTCTTCTTATTTCATCCGCACTTCCATCGTTAACTCTGTCGATCTTCCTTCTTGTATCTGAACCTCCGCTTGTACGTTTTCATATATTCCTTTTATTATCTTAATTATTTTTATAATTTCATTGGATTTGGCCCTGATATAGGAGTTACTCAGCTGCAAGACTGGGGTTGTAGTGATAAGTTTGTAACTGCGGTTACCAGGTTCACCAGGTTACAGGAAAACCGCAGAAAACCTGCAATACCGACGATTACCTCATACTATACCATGAAGGGAAACTTCATGGTATATGGTATTTATATCAAATTTTTTGAAAAGTGAGATGCTTGTATTTGTTCTCAAATTTTTTTATTCGCTTGGGATTTCTAAGGGTAGAAAAAAATCAATATAAGTGAATGACCTAAATTTTCACTAAAATTCCATTAAAAAAATATATTTGTTTATGAAAAATACATTTAATATTTGAGGATTCATTAAAGTAACATGTTGTAAATGTTACGTGTCTCTAGTATCATTTGTTTCCTTAATAAGTGACCTTCCACATCGCTCTCTTTCATGTTATAATTTATTTCACTTTCACCAGCAGCTGGTATTGTTACCCTAATTTAGAAAACAGAATTAACACAAGAGCCTACTTATTATTCTGAAAATTTTGCAATTCGTGGGGAGAGTTTTAATAATGATTTAACCTTTATCTTCTCTTAGGATTATATTGGATTCTGTTGTACAAGTTAATTAGATTGAATTATTGTTAAAGTAAACCTTAAAACAAATTCGTCCTGAAGAAACTTGAAAACGGAGTCAATTAACTCAAGCGATATATTCAATTGATGTGAGAGTGAGAGAGAGAAACTTCAAAATGGATCGGTAAATTTTTGATAAATCTGCCACGTGCGTTCTGTCTACTCATTCGTTACCGATTCTCTCATTTTGTACGATCTCGTGTTTTTCAAACATCTGAATCTAGTAGCAAAAATCCAACATGACATAGTGGTTGCCCTACTTATTTCAAATTAAAATAGTAGGTTCGTAATATTACTTGGTATCCAAATTAGTTTATTTAATTGTTGCTTGAGAAGCATTCAGCTTACAATTAGCATTTCGTGTTATTTTACTTATTATATACCTAAATCTAAATCAAAATGAACTTAAGTCTAGAATCTAGAGCTACGATTATGAGGACTAGAATTATCGAACAACTGTAGTAACATTAAGCGACTGCAAAGGTTTAAGGTCGATTCATAATGTTGACTTTCCGTTTGTCGTTGCCTGACGTTTGCTGTTACAAAATTAAAAACATTGAAATGCATAAGACCGTTCTTAGTTGCCGTTTGACCTCGCCGTCTGCCACTGGTGACTTTCAACATACACCAATTTTATCTTTTCCCGTCGGCCGTTCGTAGCAACTTTCGTAACAATAGAAAAGAGTCAATCATATCCGTTTGCGTTTGTCACGTTATTTTGACATATGACGTAGAGCGCTAGATGTTCGACTTCAGTTTATTTGACCCACATTGAACTTTCTCATATTCTTTTGTTGTTGCCATTGTATAAGGCCTGATGAAGAATAACAACAATTTTTAGTTTAACGGCAGCAACATAAAGTTGATGAATAGGTTATATAATTAACTACGAACGTCACCCGCGAACGGCAACGGGAAATCAAGTTTATGAATCGGCCCTTAAGCTTGCGTACTTCGTTGACACTCGCGTTTTACTTGGTAACCAACACATTAGGATGCACTCTATCACTGTTTCTCACGATGAATCGATAGATGAATTTTAAGGAGGTGCTGAATTATGTGGAATCAAAGTAAGCAGCATTGACGATGGCTCTCAAGGCTTTATTTTGACACTTTTGAAGGATTACTAAGCGGGTAGTGCCCCATAATTGTATGCTGTGGGTCCAAATAGATTTTAGGATGGTTTTGTAAAGCAGCACATAATTGTCTAGCGTTAGTCTAGTAATTTTTCATTATGAGGTCTAAATGCATACTAAGGTGTTTGATTTGGGCGTATTCGGAAGCTGGTAAGTGTTAACTCTTATTGGGTTACAGATGTATTTCAAAGCAGCGTAAATATCAAGTGAACGGATTTCGTATCATTGACTTTAATACGCCATATTTTTAGACTGCAGTCTTGTATTTTAGTAATTTTGTTTTGTACTAGATATATGACGTTAACAATTTATTAATAATTTCAATATCGAGGGACCAACTTTGAATCTAATAAATAACGTGTAAGATTATGTGACCTCCGCGGTAGTATTTATAATTTAATAGATTTAAAAAAAATCTAAAATGACGACCTCTCTAGAAACTATGTTATTTTAGAGTGCCGATTCGTTCAATTTATGCATACTCTGCCCGAATTATTTCGAAAAACTCTCTCATTCTCTTCTTAAACCTAGTACGTTACTTTATGAGCACACTGTAAAATATCAAGGTTTCAAAATTGTACTTGAATAAGATTTGAAGGAAAATAAATAACTATTGAAATAAATTTGAAAAAAATAGAAAGATAGGAACAAAGTTATGACAAGTAAATTGATAATATAGATAAGACGACAAGAAATACTTTTTTTCACATACACACATGTCAAAACAGTTGTGATACAGTGGTTAACAAGTCAGGCGGCAGAATTTTATGAGGAAGGTATTCAAAAACTGGTGCCACGTTATGACAAGTGCCTCAATATTCACGGAAATTATGTAGAAAAGTAGATTAAGGTACAGGCTTTCATGTAAATATAAAATTATTGCGATATCTTTGCATTTCTTTCTTTTTTTTAATTCCAAAACGGTACTTACTCAAAAAAATATGCCTCGTATAACCTCCTTCGTCATACAGCTGACGATTATTTTTTTCAATTTGTTTTTGAAAATATGAATGAAACAATAAATTTTGTTCAGTATAAAAATTATCGGAGCAATTTTTTTCCCAATGACTTCATCTCCACAGCTAGGGCAAAAATTGGCGCCCATTTTACTAATTTCTGAACATTAACCAACTATTTGATATAGAACTCTAGAAAAATTGCAACATATCGCTTAATATTTAGTCTTACTTCATTTGTACTTGATTTTTGGTCATCTAGAATTCGTCTGAATTAATAACACTAAATTTTAATTATTTTTTTTTTATAGTTTGACGGTAGCTTGGAAAGATTAGCCAAAGAATCCGATATGCTCCGCCTAGCATACGGGCACTATTTCGATCTAACTATAATAAATAACGATATAGACGAAACGATAGCTGCTTTAGAATCGGCAATCGAACATGTTCAAACAACGCCCCAATGGATTCCAGTTTCATGGGTCTACTGACAGGAGCAGTCACCGGATTCGGGATCTTACCAAAATTTTTAAACCCGTTTTCCCCAATAGCCTATCCTCACTTATATATACAGTTTATTGAGATATATGTGGAATATTTGATATAAAAATGTTATGAAAGATTCCAGTAATTATTGTCTTGACAAATCAATCTGATTTGAATACAAAATGCAATAAAACCAACACCCATCTATAATTTTTAATCAATACAATGAAAACTGCTTTATAAAACCCTCTAATATTTTCTCAATTTTTCATGTTAGTAAATTTTAAGGAAAGTAAAATACAGGTCTGGTTAATTTGATATCGATATTTACGTAGTGCCATTCTATATATATATATCTCTATAAACTGTTTACCAAATGTGCTGTTTATACAACGTGATCACAAAAAATATATTAAGACACTGATTTTAATATTAGGTAACTAAGGATATTATTACAAATATGTATTTTGAAGTTCAATTGATCTACATTTTCTAGGCGTTATTCAACTGTTAATTTTTCAGGAACAAATAGTATAAGGAAATTGGTATTTTGAAAACTGTTGAGGAAATGAACATTATAATAATTTTAGTTCATATTATATATAATCGTCCTCCTCCATGCACCAGCTGCACTCCGGATCATCCGTGATGCCTATGATGTGAAGATTACGTCTTAGATGGCAGTATCCGGTTACTAGTCTGATTTCGCGACTGTAGTAGTTGTTTGGTGAGAGACGAGCGGGGTCCGTCTATATGGGCCTTCGCTTGTCTCGTGCCTGGCGTCTCCATCCATCTCTGTCGAGCCAGCCTTACGAGAAGGCTGTTGGAAAACGTAATGACAGAGCTTTTGGTCACACCAAGGATGGTTCATATTATGTATACAAAAATTAATAATTTACAGAGTGCGGCAGTATAACCTCCAAAACAAAACAAAAAAATACGTATTGTATTATTCGAAAAGTTTTAATTTAGTCTTTACAATGTATGTACATACCTGAATTTTTGTTTTGAGTTCAATTGATACAAAATTTCGGAAAACATATCAAAGAGTCAAACGTACCTACCATACCGTAGATATGGTTTAAGTTTGCTGAAAACGAGGTTGTCGATCTCCACTGGGTTGATGGTGATTCAGAGATTAGAAAGACAATAAAAAAAATGTTGTCTCATGTGTGACGCTCATTTTGAAGCAAAAGACTTCGTCCCATCGAATCCCGAAAATGTTCGATATGATGGAGACCTACACAACCTTGTCCATTATGATTTAAATCAGTGAATGTTGATTGTATCAAGTCAGATTGAGACTTCAACAAGTTTTATTGGTCTTCCTACATCTGAAAGCTTCCTTTGGAGAATATTGATAAGACTAAATCAAATATATGAAAATGTTTTTTCATAAAAGGTTATAAAATATTCCATTCTTGAAAATATTGTGGAATGGAAGAAAATGTCTGGTTTTGGTACCTTCTCAATTGGAATAAAACAAAAATTTTATCAAGGAGCAATCTTTATTCGGTCAACTGGCATTTTTAGAATTTATAAAACTTTTAGAACTAATATAAACCTTCACATCAATGACATTTTTTGGTTATGACATTCATATTATCTGATGGTTTTGAGCTTATAGTCCCAAAACTGTCCATGGCCCCATTACAATGATAATTATTTTATATATTATATTGAAATAGATAAAATGCCTTATAAATAAATTCAGGATAATTTGAAACATTTTATTAAACAAGTTATCTAGATTTTAAATTAATTACCAAACTAAAATAAAAGAATAAAATGATTCCTTATTTCAATTTATATTTCATATTCTACTTAATGGAATTGAGAAGTTTTATTCTGTTTTTCAAATTAAAACGCTTCTTCAACGGTCCAAATAATACCAACCACTTTAATCATTATATTCAATTTTGATCAATTGGAAAAATTTTATGTTACGTAGATTTATCAGTTATGTCTATTTATAAGCTACCTATTTCAGAATTCAACATAAAATATCATCGTGCAATGCATTACCAGAAAAATCAAAATTTCAACCATTGTAAGAAGTTATGAAGTAAATGCTGTATTAGGTAATTTAATATATGAAAAACAGATACTGCTACTAAAATTTGTGAGGGATGTCTTCAGACAACTGAAAACTCACTAGACAAAAAGAAGACCAATGAAGTAAGATAATTGTTACATTAGAGATTATGGAATTACAAGCTGGAAAGAACAAACACAAATGTGATGATCAGACAACATGATAGGTGGGGAAGACGAATGCAAAAGAAGAAAAAAGGGATATTCAAAACTCTTGAAGCTGATTAATATAATAGACATGGACTAATTATTTGTTCCAACCTGCAAATCTGGACCACTATTGAAACGGTCTACCAAATCTCGAAAATACCGACCCGGAAACGATACCCAAATCGGTTGGAATACAAAACAGAATCGTTCGTATTATGGATGGTAGAGGTAAGGAGAACCATCTCTGTGTTACAGAAAGTGTCCATCAAATGATTTACGTTAGGGAGGCGCTACTATCGCATGAGTGTAAATTTTAAATAAAGCGACGACTCTAGTCATTTAAAATTTTTTAACGCGGAAGACTGAACTGAACGATCATATGACATCTCGTCTTACAGGAGCGCCATTTTGGTCAAATTTGGAATTATAATTTACCGTCTACAAGCGGACAGTTTTTAAGCTAAGCTCTCATATGAGATGGTACTCCTTACCTCTACCCTCCATAGTTCGTATAATGGTAACTGTCCGGTTGGAAGACATATGGAAGATATCGTATGAATCGTCACAGTACCAAGGACGGTTTTTTGATGGGTTGGAACGAACCTTATGTAACCTATTATCAACATCTTATCATTCTATAATATCAAATTTATCCAATGTTGCAAGATTGTTCTTAAATTATTTAATTAATTTTGTTATTCTATAAGCTACTATGAAATAAATGATTGCTCCATCTTTTTAAAAATGATTAATACTAATACACATATTGTATAACTTACTTTGGATCAATCAATCTACAGGGTCTTCAGTTAAAAATACTTTTGTTTCATGATAAAAATAATTAAAAATTTCAAACATGGCTTTTTTATAGGCATAACTGAATTCGAAGCTTTGTAGTGAAAACGTACAAAAACAAATTAAAGAATTTATTATAATAGGACAAATTTTTCGACTTATTAGAACATTTCATAAGACAAATGTCTACATATATTATACAATCCAATAGATTAATAGATAAGAAAAGGATTTGAATAATTATTCTAAAAGAATCAATGAGTAACATTATTGCTCTTCTGAACCTTCATAATTGCATCTTTAACTGGAACCGTGGTTTATATAATAGTTTTTTAGGTAACTTCTTATTTTAATTTCTTCACATTCCAGCTAAATTTGAAAATACTTTCAGAGTTACAGTTCCATCAATAGTTTCGTAAGAAGATATTTTACACTTCAAACCCTATCAAATTGCATCTTAAACTTGAGCTGTACTTTTTTGTGGTTCTTTAAAACATCTTCTTATTTTGAGTTCTTTACGTCCCAGCAGAAATATGTAAAAACTTTGTCTTTCAGGGAAACAGTCTGAATCAAAAATTATTGTCTTTTTGCTCTTCTCATTGTGGTTTGCACAAAAGATAGGACTGCCTATTTCTGCTGTTTTTACCTTATCAGATTTACATCTTCAACTATAACTGTGGTTTGTATTGTAATTTTGCTATATATCTTCTTTTGAGCTCTTTATATCCCAACAGAAATATGTGACAACACTTTCTCTTTCGGGATAACTCTGAATCAGTAATTACTCTCTTTTTTGTTCTTACTCTATTAATTGTAACTGAGGATGGTATTGTGGTTCTGCTAGGTATTCTCTTATGTTTAACTCTTTATCCCAGCAGAAATATGTGAAAATACTTTTTCTTTCAATGTAGGTTTGTAGTGGAAAAACAAATTAAAGAATTTATCATAATAGGACTAATATTTCGACTTCCTTAAAACATTTCATTAAGACAAACTACTCATAATGTCTACATATACTTTACAATCCAAAGTGCTTTTACTATGTATCTTCTTATTTTCAGTTCTTTATGTCCCAGCAGAAATATATGGCAATACTTTTTTCAGGGTAACTCTGAATCAGTAATTACTCTCTTTTTTGCTCTCTATACTCTATGAACTGAAACTGTGGTTATTTTTAACTCTCTATATCCGAGCAGAAAAATGTTAAATCACTTTTTCTTTTAGTAATTACTTGAGAAAATGTTGCATCTCTGGTTATTGATACGAATCTATTGAGTCTGATCAATTGATGTGTATTTTTCCTCTTTGAACTAAATTGAAATATTTCATTCTATGAGTAAAGAAGTATTGATAACAATTTTTTCATTTATTAATTTGTTTATTACGTTTGTTATAATACAATTGTGAAATGTTATGAATATAAACTAACAGTATCAATTACAAAAATCTTTAAAATACTGTTACCTATCCATATTGGCTTATTTTAGTTGAAATTGCGTGATTCGTTTTAACATCTACTTAATAATATATATAGACATTTGAGTAAGAGTAGGTAACTATTATTATAGAATAATAGAAAGAATTAAAGAATTTGTATAAACAACGCACAACATTGTAAATAACATTATAGAAAAAAAAAATAAGGAGAAACAAATTTCCTAAAAATGTCAGCAATACATCTGAAGTATTATAAACGTAATTATTATATAATGTGATTTTCTAAAAAAAAGTGCTCATAGAATATTTAAAATAAAACTTGATAATGTATATGTGTTACTTAGTTCAACTGTTATCTTAAAAACGTTAAATTGTATCTGTTTTAAAGAACTAAAAGCGATTAATAACCGAAAAGTTGGTTTTCAAATTTGCACTCGAAATAATAATTTCAAATTTTCGTCAGTGTCTTAAGATGAATCAAACTGTAAACTAATTTTTAATATGTAAAAATTAAAATTTATGAAATACCTATATTTTTGTCGGTACTATACTGGTTCCAGAAATAGAAAATAACTGAGGCTAACTAACCTGAAGTCATTTACAGTTATTGGATGCCTGATTTAACTTTTGGGCTCAACTGTTTAACTTCAAAATAATTTATGAGTGATAACGATTATTTTTAATATTTATAATCTCTGTTAAGACCAACGACACAAGTTTTCTAAAAAAAAACTGTTGCTTTAATCTATATGAGTGCTATAAATCTGCAACTATTTCTAAAGTTGGATGGTTATTTGCACTTAATCTGCACAGTCAGTGGAGTGCAGGACAGTGCAATAAGTGTAATCTGGAAACGGTGGCACTACATCTTCCTCATCGGACGAAATAACCCCAAATACAACATTCAACAAATGCTCCATTGCTCTCAGCACTTTATCGTTCTTTGCATCCGATCGAACTAATTTTTTACACTCATGAACTGGCTTCACTGGTCCAGTTCAGTATAGTTCCGGTGCAACTACCTAGAACAAACCTTTATTCTGGTGTATTATAGGGTTGCCAACCTCAAAGTTAAAAAAACCAGGATTTAAAGTTAGAAAAATCAGGACAATTCAGTTTAAAAACAGGACGCATTAATAGAGTTGCAATAAATAAATAAATATCTAGTGAAAACGGGTGAAATAAAATTCAAGTAATTAAAATAATAACACTTTTTAATAAAAATATTTGAATAAAATTATACAAGTTGAAAAATAGTTATTAAAATATGAAACAAACACAAATTTTTGAAACTTATAGTCTATAACTATTATATACTATAACATATAGTTACAACTAAATAGTAATCTGACTGGATAGCAGCTCTGTATGTCTAATGCAAGATTTGAGAAGAGGCGCGCGAATTTTAAAATTTGAAAACCCAGGACGCTGGCTTAAAAACTATTCAGGACGTCACAGTACACAACAAAAACTAGGACATGTGCTTGGAAAACAGGACGGTTGGCAACCCTAGTGTATTGTAGACACGGGGTTGGGTGTTTTAGACACAACAATATGTCATTTGTCACGGTGATGAAAAAAGCGACACCTACGTAGATGACGCATAGTAATAAATTCATTCTTAAGTATATTCTTATCATTATTCAAGTGTATAACTTAACACTTGTGCTTTGACTCAATTTATGAAGTGCATATAATCTCATATTTTCATTGCCATATATTCTGTCGACGGAATTAGTTGAAGAAAAATAACACATTTTGTTTTTGGAGCAAAATTATATACTTGATATATTTGTGCAAATTTGAAAATTACGTTAACTCAATTTTTCTGGTGTTTGAATAGAAAACGCGGTATTATATGAATAAATGCTATGTTAGCATTTTTACTCAATGAAACTAATATTATCACTATTTCTGTTTATTAATTGTATCAGTTTAGAAAAAAGTGTAAACCTAGCAACATGTTCTAATGTATAATTTTAGTGAATATTATATGTAATTTTGTTTTCAATGACGTACTGACAGATATTATCTCTTATCATCTAGGACTCATACGACTCATACCCGTTGTGAATCACAGGTGATCCTTTCTTGATATAAGCAAATTTAATGAATGAATAATCTAATTTCACACTTCTAGCCACGCCTCCGATATTTGTTGTGATCTTTACAAAAATAAAGAATTCACTTTAGTTGTCAGTTTGGGTTGACTTTGTTTTGTTTCCATTTCTGTAGTTTATTAATAAATCATTCCCAACACACAACATTGATTATCGTATTAATCACTTTTGAACATAGAAAATATCCTATCTTCATCCTGATTCGAAGTGAAACTACCATCCAGACACAGAAAAATAATTGTTCACTATAATTTAATTATACCTGTTCATTATATTTTGGATTTGCAAGAGTCACGAAGATTCATTATCCTTTTGCATTTATGAATATAGTATAGTGACAATAGCTGCTTTCCATTTACACCAAAGCTCGGATTATTCTCACTTGTGACATCATAACTCAGTTCAATGCATGTTCCTATTCAGTCTCACAAATGAGACCTAACAGAGTTTTGTGAACTCAGATTGAAAGTGAGGTTGAGGACATCACGTTGTCAGATCTTGTCATCAAAATAATTACACAATACTATATTATTGCAATCTTATAAATGATTTAGCTGTGACGAATGGTTGGATCACCAATGATAATGGTGAATTTTATGTGGTTAATGTGAATTACTGTTCCTTTTATCCACTGAGCAGTGACGTTATTATACTCAGATAATGACGTCACTGAGTATCTCAAATCACTTGAATGTAAATGGAAAGCAGCTAATGATTCAGTTTGCCTTCTCAATGATGTGCTGCCCCCTTTAAATGTTTCAAGAACTTAAAATTATAAATAAACTAAGACAGAAATCATTTCTGTAATAAAATAACTTTTTTTTAATCTCGCTCGATTAAAAAACAATACCAAGATTTAAGAACAATTTATATCTAATGGACTTGTTTTATTAGTTAGTTGTTCATCATTTGGATTTGTCAAGTTGTGCTGAAACCACTATTATATAAACTAGGTTGTAGGAAATGTATATTGTTCAACTCGTCAAAATTGTTTAAAAATACGTTACGTCGAATTGGCTTATTGCTTCAAAAAATGTTGCTTGCGTCATTTGTTAAATATTACATTTTTCACTTACTATTTTCAAGTGATGGCCCATCAATGAATATTTGTGGTATGCGCTTCATTATTTTGACGTATAGAGTTAGAGTAGGGCGGTGATTGGGTTCAACATCAAAGGATAAGAGAATACTATGAAATGGTGAACATAAAAATGGCATAGTTTGTGAAAAAACATGGATGTAGTAGGGGGACTGAAATTAACAATTTGTTGGGCAAAAATAAGACCGATGAAATAAGACAGTGATATACTAGAGGACATGAAATTACAAGCTAGAAAAAGTAGAAACAGAGATGGATGCAACTAGTCCACAAAGGAAAAAAAAGTGAATGATAAAAATTCTTGGAGCCGATAAATAAATAATAAATATATTGTATCCTATTAGAGAAAAATCCAACTGAAATTTCGAACGTTGTGACGAATAAAAATTTTTATTATCTTTACGAGGAATAATTATTCACAGTTACTGGTGTTTCATCCAGTATTAGGAAAAAAGCAACTTAATAAATAATTTTACTGTAAGGAGTTTACAGCATACCTTCAAATACAAATATTCACTAAATACAACTGAAAATTGTTTTCTCATTCATTAAAAAACTGAACTGTAATTTTACAAGATTATAATAACACAAATTCCCCAATCGAAAAAAGAACTAGTCGAATCTCTAGAAAAGGGCAGAATAAATATTTTTTATTTGCTCCTCATATGAATAATTTGTATAGTATGACAAACGAAATGTATATATGATTTGTGTTAAAAAATATTTAAGTTCAAATTTACAAAATGGAACTTGTCATAAAATGGTGATCATCAAAAAGATTATTTAATAACTCACTTAATGGTTGATGTAAAACAATAAAAAGCCACAAAGAAGTTGAGTTTTGATAACTAAAAAAAAATTGTTGTCCATGTTTATTTGTCTATTACAATACTCCCAAAAATATTTATGCTCTACAAAAATGGTATAAAATTATATTCAGTAAACAAAGTTTATTTTTTTAAAAAAAATCCAACAAAAAAATTATTTTTTGCATTTATCGCATTCAGAATAGTTAGTTCAATCAAAAAAATAAATACGGTAGAACCTCTAAAGATAAAGACCAAGGGAAGCTATAGAGGTTTCACTTACTAAGGATTCAATATAAATTTAAAGATATATTTATTGAAAGTTATTTTATTCTACATAAAAAAATCTGTAATTTTGTGAATGGTCGTTTCAAACCATTCACACCTTCTACATGAATTTTATTTTCAATCTCAAATAAGGAATAGAAAACTTCGTAAATAAAATGTTTAGAGCCCCTTGATGTAAGTACATCTTTTTGATGATCATTCTATGTGTGTATATACCTACCTAAGTAGAAACTAGAAAATATTTAAGTGAGGAAACCACAGTTTACCCTTTGTTATTGCTGAAGTATTTATTATTTTTTATACAAATAGTTTAATATTTGTGAGAATAAGATAAAAAAGATAAAACCCGCACTTATAAAAGAATCCTAAATAAATTTACATCGTATAGATTATATAAGAGAAAAATAATTAATCTCAAGATATGAAAGTAAATGAATATTGACATTGATGATTTAATCTAGATCTTATTAAATAACGTGTTTCTTTTTTTTTTTGTTGACATAATGAAGGAAAACATTCATTACAGTCGAATAATGAACAAGAAACACCTACAAATAAAAAAAGCGATTTTTTCAGTTTTAAAATGATTGAAATTCTCAACTTGAAATTTTGAGCATGAAACTAGACTAAATCAAAAATAAAAATATTTTCAAATTATATCGATTTATTTCCATATTTCGAGAAACAATATTTCGATATTAAAAAAAATCAAACAAATATTAAAGATGCTAAACAATTAACTAAAATGACATAAATTGATAATTTATATAGTAATAGTTATACCAAAGTTCACAATTTACTGAAAAAAAATAGGAAACTGTAGATTCAATATTTCTGAAATAAAATTATTATATAAGCAATAATTGTTTCTATTATTTCTACCCATATTCCGAACAGTCAAATTTAAACTTGTTTAAAAAAAAAAGAATATACAAAATCGATTTTGGGAGTTTTTGGAAAAACATCACGTGGGACCAAATAATAAAAAATGTTATGAAACTGATTATAATTAAAAGTTTCTAGTAACATATGATGATATTCAAAAACATTCTATGGTTGAAATATAATTTGTATATATTAACACTAAAGTTTGAAATTGACTAATGGCAAATTTACCAGGTGTTGAACCAAAGTGCCGTTTATAGAGAAACTATCTTCTGCTAATTTTAGATGAATTATTATAAAATGCAATATTGTTAATTTTAATTAAAAAAGAATTTGTAATAATGATCTTTTGTTCTGTTGATTTTAATCCACAAAGTGAATAATACAACATCTAGTTGTTGATACTTATTTTGCAATAAACATTGTTAGGTCACTTGATATGCATATTGATATAAATTCAATATTAATATTTACAATCTCATCATAAATAGATACATGTATCATCTTCTTTGCTTTTAATACTAATATGACAAGATATCACAAAACGGTTTTTTGAAGCACATTAGTTTTGTAATTCAATTCAACAAGTGGATTATATACAAAAAAAAAAACATTTTTTTCCAATTTATTTAATAAATATAATGAAAACAATCTGCCTTATTTATTGCTAACTTAAAAATAAAATTGATTTTTACACTTTTATACCTGTCAAATAGTTTGTAGTTCTCCTGTACAATGAGAACAACAGGAATGTAGAGAAGGATACTGTAGAAACATTTGTTCATTTCCTAAAGATGATGCAGCTCCTATTACGGCATTACACAATAGATCTGGTTTATTACTAATAGATATAGGATTGTTGAGCAGCTAAAATAAGTATAGAATATTTTTATGAACCTATGTAAGAATTATTAATTTCTCTAAACATAACTTACTCTTTCCGCAGTCTTTTCTGCTACTGTTGGTTGTAAATTATTAAGCATTGCCATTCTTTCATTTGTCTTTACACCCAAATTAGTGCTAAGGATTTTTGTTAATTCAAGACAAACATTAGTCACTTCCAATATATTTCCATATTTCAAAACTGGCTGTTGGTAGTTTTCTTTACAGATATGTTTGTTTATATCATCTAAATTATTCAAGAGTTCAGCTAGTTGAGAATGAATCTTCTTCCTTTCAGTAAGAAGAGTTTTAATTACTTCAAGCAGCTCATTAGTTCTGTTTGATAATGCAGATTTCCATTTGGCTAATTCTTCAACCATCAAACTATAATCAATCAAATATTTGTTATATTATTTAAATACCTATAGAAAACCTGATTCTACAATAAATATCGCCAAATAAAATTGATAAAAACCTACCTGGAAGCTAAAAACTTACTTCTCCATACTTCACATTGACCTGATAGCCATTCTGTCTGTTCTTGGTGTGAAGTTAAATGATTTGCAGAATTTAATAATGCTCTTGCCAGTGATAGTTTATCTTCAGTGAGATGTTGTACCCTGTTTTCTAGATCTTCTCCCACCGCAGCTACCAAGAGTGTTTTTAATTCACTGTTAACCTTGAAGAAACATATAATTATATAGACTATCTAATCATATCTCCATGTAAAAAGACATTCCAAAGATACGAAATGTGTCAAACCTGTGCCTGAAACTTCAATTGATTCTCTAAAAGTGTATTTGAAGAACGCAAATTCTGTAAATCAACTTCATACTGTTCTTTTTCTTTTTTCCATGCCAGTAACAATTTATTGTGATTAATATCATCTACTTGTTCATTTATGTTTAACTTATTCATTTCAATTTTTCTGGTTTCTGACAACTGAACCACTAGATTCTGTAAATCCATATCATTTCTTCCCATTCTTTTTGGAATTTTGTTGTTATTTTTTTTACCTGTAGATAAAGGTTCAACTGCAGCCTTATAGGGTTCGCACGGCACAAATTTGGGTTCCTTTGGTTTTTGTACAAAATAATTAGGAGCTGACTTGGTGGAAGATGTATGTTTTGGTGTCAAATAAATAACTTTACATTTCGGCTCTACAGGTCTTAAAGAATTTAGTATTTTCATACTTCGTTGGGAAGCAGAAAAAGTATTTCTCAAATATTCTAGATGATTAGTTTCATTAAGTGCAGCATTATCTATTCCATCTCCTTGAGTTCTTTCGATTTTTTTCATGTTTTAGAATTTTTAAAATATTTTGAAATTTGAAAAATAAATTAAACAAAATTTAACTAATGAATTAATATTTAAATAATCCGTAAGTTAAGCAATACACCAACATAAAAACATGTATAGCTATTCACTAAATACCAAATAGTATTAAAAATATGTCACCAATATGTGTAAATATAACCTCGATACGCTTCTTCTTTTTGATATTCTCCAATGGTCTTTTTCTGATTGAATTATTCTCTGAAAAAAGTATTTATGCATTGACACCTGCCCTTTCTAAATGATCCAGCTACAATAAAAAAACACGATTTTTGATTGTCAAAACTACCAATTTTCTCTATAACAATTGTCATATGTTGAAGCGAGGTAGGATAGATGGGTTAGATTTACTTCAAATGTTTTTTAATGAAATTTGTAAAACCGCCTTCCAATAAATAATTTTCACACAAGCAATAATTTGATTCTAAGCATTGAATTTTGCAAAATTCTTTCCATTTAGTGCATACATCAGGAAAGCGTTTGAGAAATTTAAGCAAATGATTATTTTATTGCGCGAGTGTTATGAAATTCCCTATAAATTTACGTTTTGAGCAACTAATTTGCTTGAAAATTAACCGAAATATGATCAAAAAACTAAATTTTTTTTTAAATCTTCGGGCAGGTTGTTTTTGTAGTATGTAAAATTAAACTAAATTTTTTTGGAAAGATCACAACTAAATGTGAAGTTTTCTTTATCTTCGAAATTCGAACCGACAGTACCTACATTGTTGCCGATTTTACTTTTTATTACGAAAGTGACACAAATTACCTATTCAATAGGAATCTTTACAATAGATAGATAGGGCGTATTTTGAAATATCATGTTTCTAATAATGTTATAGCATGTATTCATCTCGAACCGAAAATAAACTTTTTCTCAGTACTATTTATTTGTCACCAATTTCAATGTATAAAAAAAGATTTTTGTAATGAGTTTGTGTAGCACTAGCAAATGAAACAAATAATTTTTCATTAATCTGTTAATCACTTAAATTTGGGATAGAAAGAAGGATCCTTGCACAAAGGTATATAAAATATATACTTTTCTTTGGTGACTGAAATAATATGAATTTGCGATTTCTGAACCTCAGCGATGAATGTATTTTTGAAACATTCATATTTTGATGATATTTTGAAGAGGTGAAAGAATAATTTCTGGCTATTTTGTATGTTTTTTTTTAACTTTCAGTTGATTTATGTTTATCCATTTCCCCTTTCTTCCTGGGAAAAATATTTTTGATTTTGTGCCGCTTTCGTACTGTATTAATATATTTGATAAAATCAAAAACAATAACTTGTAAAAAGTTCTAACTATACTAATGTTTTAAACGTAACGAGATGAAATATACTAAATGTATCTTAATACAATATCGAACTAATAATTCAATTAATGACATTTTAGAATTCTTCAATTATGCAATATGCCCTTTCTTGAAGAAATGCCATCGTCGATATTCGGAACTTACTAAATCTATTTGTTGCTTATAATTCTAAAGATACCTAGATGATAATTTTTTAGCATGAGGGTTCTAACAGGTCAGAGGTCGGTGGGGCAATAAATATCTTATGGCATTACCTAATTCTTGGACTTTCAGTTAAATTGTAAACAGACGGATTTCAAGTTATGAAGTACATTATGAATAAATTGAAAGAAATGAATATAAATAAAAAAATGTTAATTTTGGCATAAAAGTCTGAATCACGGATTTTTGCTCTGAGGTAATTGCATCCTTCATATTAGATAACTAAATAAAACACTCAAAGTTTTAGTAAATGAATTTATTAGAAAATATCCAACAGAAACATTAAATAAAGTAACAATAATAACTACACTTTTTATGAAATTGTTGATATAAAATTATAATAATTATAGACTGAGCGTTTGAAAAAATTATCAGAAACTACAAGTAGTACGGTCCTGTTTATATTCCTTGTGCATTTTACAGCTACAACATTGTTAGTGGGAAATTCGAATGGCCAACAAATTGAGTAAATTTATTGTAATTTTAAAATTTTTTCAAATTCTCAAAATGTTTGTTAAAAAGTATGATAGTGTTGCTTCCGAACATTATTAACATTCTAATATTTTTGTTTTCTGGAAATTATTTTTTTTATAACCAGTACCCGACCTATTCGAACTGTGTTATAAAGAAAATATATAAAAAGTAGCTCTTAATTTTGACATGGACAGAAAGAAATGGACCAAATCCACTAAACAACCAGAAGACTGTAAAATCCCAAAAATGTAGTTCATGTAGAATCTACTCGCGATGACTTCTAGATATTTTTGGGTCAAGTAATCACATTGCATTGGTTAGTTCCTTTCTCAACCGTTCATTTTTTTCTTGCAATGACTGCTTCCTACCTCCAATTCCCATAGAACAAGATGGAAGGTTTTCTAACTCTTTCAATCACTCTTCATCTTCATGGTAACTGATAGAACTATCTGTCATGTCAATGTTTCTGGAATGAATCGGGGCAATAAAATCACTATTTAAATATGTTTGTGGATGTGAGGAAACATTCAATTGGATTATTTGTTCATCCAAATTTTCCGATTATACGATTCATTTTCTGAACCTTCATCATTTTTGTAGCGGAATGGTACAGCAGTAGTAGGCAATCTTTTAGATTGACTAATATTTTCACTGAAATGTTTGCTGCAGATCAGCTTATTTCTTAGTGATTTCTGGCTTAGGTTTGCCAAAACAGCATTACATGAAATATGGAACATCAATGTTAACATACATATTTATTGTAATGCTTATGGTAAAGTATTTTTTATGTTCAAAAACTTGAATTTCTTTTATTTCAATAACGGGCATAAATCTAAAATACCTACTTATAATCATTTTGTCAGTTTTATCATTGTGTAAAGATATTTATACAATGGCCTCATCCTTACCGATAAGTGTACCAACTAACCCAGGACCGGTATTGGTTTCACATTGGAGAGCAAAAAGTTATAATAATCGAAAATATTATTTATTGTATTATCTCTTTATACTTTTTGGATTGACCACAATATAGAAATGTTAAAACTGAGCTCATTGTTGAGTTAAATATATTTATATTACTACTGGTACTAATTTAACAAAATTATTTTATTCACAAATCTGTTATAGGTAAATCAAGCATGAATCATATATTTTTGAAATTATAACCTATTAAAGTGCAATGCAAAAAATATATACCATTAAAAAATATATCCAAGGCGTCATATTTAATATATTTATAACGTTACAAAAAAGACACCAACTACTACAGTTGAAAATATAAATTGCTCTTCTCCAGGATTTTTTATACATAACATTTTTTAGAAATAATTAATTTGTTCTATAATTTTAAATAGGCTGTTTCTATTATCACTGTAGGAAGTTATGGATAGGTAAATCGTGAAATAAATAACTAACATCAATATTTGTTGGGATGATAAATTCATTCATAAGTGCGACTGGAAAAATGTATTTGATGAGCTTTTTGCCACCTTCAACTTTCAGAAATTATATTTCACAATGAGTACAAAATGCTTACAAAACCATCTGTTTGTTTAATATGGTATAATAAAAGCAGGCAAAAGGTCTACTTATCTGAACCAAGTATGTATGGTCATAAAAGCGGGTACTTACTAGCAAATAAAATTATCTCTTGTTAAATGTGTTTTTTGCAATATATATAATAAAATTGAAACTAAAATTCTTTTTTATTGAAAGTACTCAACAATCGTAAGATGGTATATTGCATTACTATATTCTTACCCTTAGTAGATACGAGGACAAAAATGAACAATGGACAAAAATGGTGATTATATTATGGAGGGACATTACATTGGTTAAAAAAGTTCTTTATGTCGAAAACACCCGGTAATGTTTAAAGTAAAGCTCTCAGTACATTTTTTGACAAAATCAAAACGAGTATCTACGACAGAAACGTATTTAAGAATAATCATTAGTGATGTTAGTTATTCGAGAAAAAAGTGTGCTATATCGCTTAAATTGACTAATAATTATAATAAATAAGCATATCCTCATTAAAAACCTATATGTTTACCTCGTGAAGGTACGAAGCGTCGTATCGAAGATTTGTTGGTACATGTCTATAGTAGATTTGTATTCAAATAAAACTAGTATTTGATATTATTTCATTCAAACATTCTATGCTGGATAAAACAAAAGCATAATTTGCAAATATAACTTGAGAATGGAGGAAATTATAATTTTTTCCCTAAGTGTTACTATTTTGTCAATCTGTTATGGCATAGAATATAGTATTATAACCATATTATAATATATGATAAAAAAACAGTCTATATATATTTGAACAGGTGAAATTTTTGCTTTATTGACAGGATAATTTTCAAATATAAACACACAGTCACACTACCTTATTATTATGTGCTTAGTTCATAAACATAAAAAAATAACAAAACATACTATTTCAATTCTTGTGAAATATTAAAGTTCAGTCCTTTGTATTCGATTAGTTGTGTTTATGTATAAGTTTGAAATATTTTCAAAAATGTTTAATTCTATTCTGTTTGTCTTTACTATAAAGGTGGCTTCTAAGTTTAAGTTTAGGTATGATTCAAGTACTTTTGATAAGTTATAAGATTGAATGGATTTGGAATTTGTAATAAATCATTGTACTCGTATAATATGCAATGCGACCATAATACAAATAAACTCATTATCAGAAAAAACTATTGAACATTTGGAAACAGTCATTTATTCACACTCACTATTTTTTATTCCTTTATGAAAAATAATTGTCTAACATTTATACATCTAGCGCCTCTTATAATTTGAATATATTAAGAGAGTAGTGATGTATATTAATTGTAATAATATCCACTTAACTTAAAAATGAAATATATATCCAAGTTCAAAGATTCTCAAATAAAAAAATAAACCAAATGCACAACTAACGAAACTCAACGAACACAATACAATAATGAACTCAAATTGCAACTTTGATATAGGCACCCAAAATAAGACTTTACAACACAGCTTAAGGGTTGAATATAATATTTTAAATAATTTTGGCGCCATCTAATATTGGGGTAATTCGGCGACCAAAGCTAAGAAAACACGTAATTCAAGCTACGACAGTACAGTAAGAAAAGACGTGCTGTGGACGCCAACTCTCCACTGCCATCTATTGGTGGCGTCCACCTCGTCAAATGATATCTTCATAAGGTTAACCTACTATCCTATTCTTTATACAATGCTTATACTTATAATTTTATTGATTTTTTGTAATAAGGGCTATATATATATATACCCCTCCTCTATCCTTACATCGATCGATGCGGATATTCCATTATTCGAAACAAGTATTTTTTTGTCAGTTCCTTCAGGACCCCCACCGCTTTTTCTTTCACGGCTTCGACAGACTCAAATCTTGTTACTTTTAATGCAGATTTGATTTTTCTCATGTTATTACCTTTTGCACACACTTTTAGCATGTTACAATTTTCATGTAAAATGTGCCGCGTTCTTTGTCAATTCTGATTGATTCAGCAATGGTACGAATACTTAGCCGACGGAAAGATCGAACAAGATTAGAGACTTTTTCTATATTTTCAGCTCCAGCATCTTCTAGGCCATCTTGAAATTTTAACCACTTAACCACTATTAACACTTGGTTGCGACCAACATTCATTGCCATACTCCTGTTTCAATAAATTATAAGTTCCAGTTTTTTCAAGTTTCATGTGAAATTTCACAATAATGCGCAGCTCTATTATATGGCAAACCAAAAAAACACCTCCTATACAAACGAAGGCCTCGGCTACACTGGTTTGTCTACAGACAAGGTAGACTTCGCACACGAAAGAGTAGGCTTCAGCCTAAACAGCTGATAGTCGCTAACCTTTGGAACATGCGTACTTTTTCTGTAGCAGCACTAGTCTCGTTACTTAATAGCCACACCTCGTACTTCTAAAACTGAATTAGAGCGATACAACCCTTTAAAGTGATGAATTACTAAGTACAGTGTGACTATAAGCTATGTGCTTCCTAAACATACTGTTATTAACAATCAAATTAAATAAATTTGTTCTGCAATTTTTCCATGTGTATTCTATTGATTAGAAACTTATTTCTCAGAGAAATGAAAATATATGCAAAAAATACTTTATTGGCTCATTTTAAATCTCAATAAACAATTTTCAATCTTCTTCATCAGTCAGTTCATTGTGTTCCTCGTCATCAGTCAAATTTTGAATAAATGAATCATATTCCAATACTTCCTCGTCACTAAGATGAGAATTACCTTCCATAAAAGAAGCAAACCTACAACAAATAATTTACTTACGATTGTAATAAATCGAAAACTTCCTAGTTACACATCGCCCATGTATTTTAATTTTAATATTTGGGACCCAGAAATTTTCCTATCTACCACTGATATTGTAAACATCTTCGATTTGTAGCAAATTAAATTTTTTCACAGATGCCTATAGCTTTATATTTGTTTGTCAAGTTTTTGAAGTATCTATAGGGCTTAAATGCAAATTATCAGATGATCCTGGTATCATCTATATAAACTGACTTTGGAAAGACTATAAGATAAGATAAAATAAAATATAAAATTTTATATTAAAATGTACAATGTGTTGTTATTTTCAACTATGTGTATCTAGGTGTTTTTGATCTATGTCATTCTGATATAAAATATCCAGGACATAAAGATTTGTAGCTATACTTTCCACAAGTTTGAGAAATATTTAACTTCACCGAGTACTTACCTCTTCACATCGCTCAATTTTAAAACAGTTTCCCATTGGTTGCATTCGGGACTTGAACAGTACTGTCTTAATGAGTTTAAAGCTTTTGCAGTCTCAACAACTCCTTGCTGATAATATTCTTCGTTAGTAAGTAATTTTATCTTTGGTGGAAATTTCTTTTTCCTACATTATATAGAAAAATGTGTTATGGAACAAAATTATTTTATTGCGAAATAAATTTTTTGAACAAATAGCAATATAAATCAATATTATGTAACATTACCTTGAAATTATAAGATACATGAAAAAAAAACTATCAGAAATGTTTTTTATGTTACATCATGATAGTCAAGCAGCTATCAAAGCACAGAGCTATCAAGTAATTGATACAAAACTGACATAGGAATGCAGAAAAAAACTTGGTAAAATAGATAAGAATAAGTCATGGTTCCTGGTCACGCAGGAATCAAAGTAACTTAAGTGACCACAATTGAAGAAAAAGAAAGTGATTTTCCATCATAACAATTCTCCACTTGAAATTGATTGGCTACCCACCATATTCATCAGATCTTGCCTCTGGTGACTTTTTCTTGTTGCCTGACAACCCTAGTATAATCTATATTTAAATTCTGTTACCTAGACTAATTATAGCCGAGAAAGTTAACAAATCATGATGAACACAACAAGCAAAAGATATTTTTCCTATAAACAATACATTGCATTATATTTACTTACAAATTCGAAGAAATTCTGAGAAACTAAATATTTATGAGGTCGAAAATCAGAATGACAGAATCTATTTGCAGTATATCTGCTGAATGATTATATTCATATTTATTTAACCAAATAAAAATTTGCTTACGTGGTCTGTGGTTCTCATTAAGAATTTCATATATGTTATCAAATATATTTTCATCTGAACCTTTATCTATTATTATGTTATGTGTCTATTCCGAAATGATCATATTAGTATTGGATCAACATTAAAGAACTAATTGGGATGCCTTCAAGGCCAGAAAATTCATTTACTAACTGTATCTACAATTTCCTTTCTAATCTTTGTTTTAAATTTTCTCATTCTATACATAACTATTAGATGGTGCTATCAACACTGATTCGTTGTTGGTATCTGTAGTTCCATTTGGAATAATATCATATTATTAAATCAATACTTTTCAAAATTCATATATATATATATATATATATATATATATATATATATATATATATATATATATATATATATATATATATAGCAGCAATAATAAGAGTACAAACGCCTTGTTCCAAATCCTTTCAGTAGTACAGAAAAATACTCCAATAAGAAAGAATTTTCAAAAGAGAAGAAAACCAAAAAAGAAGCAATCCCAGGCTGGGAATCACTCCAAAGATTTTCTTTGGCACTTTGATACTGCTAGATCGAGTTTCACCTTCTCACCCTCACTGGTTTAGCAGTAACTGACAAATGTAGATTGTGTGCAGAAGATGTTCACTTCACAAGGGATATACAGAAAAATGCTTCGACAAAATAACCTATAGAAATTTATATCTAATCTTCTTGAAGTCAGAACAAATACTGGAGTTCATTGGAAGTTTAAAAATGGAGATGTAGATGCTAAAAACAACTTTGATGAAGGTACACAATAAATATTGCAATGCATTTCAATCCCTAATTTGTAGGTAATTTCACAAATTAATCTGAGCTAAAAATTATTACAAGTACTAATTTGAATAGATTCACAAATAGAATTTGATGTACCAGTAGGTTTTAGGTGCCAATTTCCATTTTTGTGGTAAATGGTAACTTATCAGTAATATCACTATTTGAGCCGTTGCAGCTTCTTGATAACTACTACTGTTAAAAATTAAGCATAACCCCACACATTGCAGGGACCATTTTATCAAATTGATGGTGCGTTGATTTTCTACAGGACCCCATCTGTAGCACACTGCAAAAATTGGAAAATGTAGGTGAAATTTTATTCAATTTATTGATAATAGTACTCACATATGAAACTCACTAATCCTGTGAACAGGATATACCATGTAACATAAAATTTGTAATATTTTACCACAACTTGTATGTTTTCCCATAGTAATCTTGAGATGTATATTACCAAAGACCATCCCATTCCAAGAACTCCATACATAAAAGGTTTCTACAATAACAATGGAACTAATAAATTATATTACGTAAAAGTTGTGGACTGAATAATAAAAAATAAATGTACATACCCTTGGAAATATCTTACTTATGAAATATATTAGAACCAGCACTGATGCACATACACCAAATGTAATACCTGTTACATAATGAAAGAATGTATTTTTACTCAGAGTATCTGCAGATAAAAATATAAATGTACCAATTCCCAGCATCAGTAATTTCCAAAAATCCATATCTACAAAATGTCTATTTTGAAAAATCGAAAATACTTATTTTTCTAATGATTTCAACTTTAATGTCAGTTTTAAACAAATAGTTGAAAAGTATTACTACAAAATTATATCTTTATTTTTATAAAACCGCTTTTTCATTAACAAATATTATACAACTGAAGAGTTTGTTTCTTTGTACAAACCAGCTAATCTCAGGGACTACTGGTTCAAATTGAAAAAATATTTTAATGTTGAATTCATTTCTTGAAGGAGGCTATAGATTATAATGTGGAGACAAATAGAAATACAGCAATGATGATAAATGTTTCAAAATTTGAAAAGCTTATTCTTTCTGGGAGATTGGATAGGTAATTTAATTCTTCACACAGAACATGTTAAGGAACATCCGTCTCACAGATGGATATGGGAATTTAGTTTCTTTTTTTTACATTTATTAACCACATCTTACTTTTTTTGTTACTTAGTTCATAAGACAGTTTATAGGTAACAGAAACTTATTAAAAATTATTTATCCTTTAAATAGAATGTGGAACATAATTGCTGACTATCAGACAAACACAAGAGTTATAATAATTAAAAAAAAGGCAACTTGAGCAATTATTATCAGCCAAATATAGGAAAACCTGGTCTGGTGAAAAGCAGTGAACATCTGGTATCTGTGAAAAGTAAGAAGAGGCACATATGAAACCCTATCCCTCTTCTTGCTTCTTAGGGAGATTTATTACCATATCTATAAACTAAATCCGTCTGCCACACAGATATTCTGTTTGAAGGGTTAAAATACAATGTTATAAAAATTCCTAAATAATATTATATTTTTACATGTTTAAATTTCGTTTTTAAAAGGTCCCAGTAAGTAGTGTTATCCAATGCTCTTTCAATATTCATATTATTATTGTTAAAAACTGAAATAAATTCAACAATTTACTATTTGTTTAATACTGTACAGTCAATCAATTGATTACCAGGTTGATTAAATTAGTAGCGTTTGTAGAAAAACAATAATTTGGGACTTACTTATTACACTAATTTGTACTGTATATGAATCACCACTGATCACACCAATACATGTTGTATTAAATGGATTGATTTTGAAACTTTTTTGTTTTACCATAAATATGTTGGTAGACCAGAAATGACTATTTTTTGAATATTCCAGTTCAACATTTTCAGGAGTGGATCCCTCATATAATGTATAATCTTCATTCGGATGATTTAACTGAAACTAATAAAGAATATACAATATTTGGATAGATTTTCAAAGTTATACCTGCTTACCAGTACACTTTGCCAAATATAAATAATAGATTTCTTTCTTCCCTTGTAACAAAATGTTTGCAGCTCCAGACCCTTGCTATACGGTTCAAAATGGAATGTTTCCCCATGTTCTAAATAATGGACTAAATGGCAAAGTTAATTTTATTATTTCTTATAAGAATAAAATTCAGACTTACCAGTACTACCATATGCTGCTGAAGAGAACTGAATGAGAGTTAATGTATTAAAAATAAAAATAAAATTAAACATTTCTTTTATCTAAAAATAATTTTCTTGTAATGCTTATAGCCAAACTAGGACAATGTTGTGTAAGGTTATGTTTACCGAAGAGCAAACAGCCACAATTTTAAATTACACAAACCAATATAGTGTGTTCCAGACTTCTATAGATCATATATCCCGTTATTAATTAAGTTTGTATTTTTCAAATCATACAATAATGTGAAATAATTAAACCACAACGAAGTATTACATATATGATTACAACTAAGCCGCATAGACAAACAAAAAATTTATCTATGGCATAAATCAAAAGCCTCTTTCATAAGTTTTGACGTTACTTATGCTACATCCCAACCACCTCTTCTGCAGACACATTAATGGTATTATTTTGAAAGAAGAATTCTAAATTTTGATTATGGAAAGAAATGGAAAAACTGGTGAGGGTTATAAACGTAGGAAAACTAACGTATTCCAAAGGTCTAGTATTACAGAAATATTTAGCAAACCTTCACAACACTTCGACGGAGATTAAAAATACTTTATTGTGCATTGAACATCCCCCTGTATACACTACTGGAATCAGACATAAACAATACACAGAAAGCCAAGTAGAGAAACTAAAAGAAACAGGTGAATAGTATATAGATTTTGGTAACATACTGCTTTATTTTGAAATACTTTTTTAGGGGCAGATTTTTTTAGAACTAATCGTGGTGGTTTGATTACTTTTCATGGACCAGGGCAGCTAGTAGTGTATCCTATTTTAAATCTAAAATACTTTAAACCAAGTATACGTTGGTATGTATGTAGTGTGGAAGATACTGTTATCAAATTATGTGAACATTTCAATTTGAAAGGTGAAAAATCTCCCCACACAGGAGTGTGGATACAGGATAGAAAGGTAAATAAGAGAATTAACAATGTTCATTTTAAAATTGCATTGGAATTAATTTTTAAATGCTTCGCAAAAGTTAAGAAAAGTATTTTGAGACGGTATACCATTTTCATCACGAAAATAGAAGTACAAACAATAATGATTTCCTCTAAAGTCAATTACAGCTAAATAATATCTCTTTATAAGGTTGTTGGTGTAATCTTGATCCATTTGTTTCCAAAGTCCGGATTTTCTATGGGTTTCCAGAGATTTTTAACTACTCTAGTCAGATTTGTCTAAAAGAAATTTGATCTAGTAGTGGAAAAAACAAATGTTTTGCACTTTTGATCACTTATAAATTAATCTACAGCAACTATACCATCTCTGATAGATTAGGCTACACTGCAATTAAGTATATTAAGTATATATATAAGGTTGTTTTAAAGGAAATCTCCTAAGTTGTGGATATAAGCGAGCTGTGTGTAGTTTTGTACAAATATTCAAACGGTTGTTTTTCAATGACTGAACAAATCTAAAACTCCTTTTTAAAATTTATCTGCCTCAATCAATCATACAGTCCTATTATTTTAACTGGGGAACCAATAGTAATTCTTGAAAATACAAAAACAACTTGCTTTAAATTTATAAACTTCTAAAAAGTAAAATAAAATCTCAATAAATAGTACTGTGTAAATTGAACAGTTAATCATTTTTAACTCAAAAATAAAATGTTTCTTTTCTGAAGCAGATTGTTATTTTTTTAGTTATGTGCAATTGGAGTCCATGGAAGTAGATTTATAACAACACATGGTCTAGCTTTGAACTGTTCGACAGATTTGTCTTGGTTTGACCACATTGTACCATGTGGTATTGAAGGAAAAGGTGTTACCAGTTTAAGTCAAGAACTAGGTCGAACTGTAACGATTGAAGAAACTATACCAAAGTTTTTAGAATGTTTTAAAAATACATTCGATTGTGATACTGTTGAAGTTTCCAAGCAAGAAGTAGAAATCATTTTAAGTAATATTGACAAGTGATTATGTTAGTTATGTTTGTTTTAATAAAAATATAAAAAAATATGTGGGATTTCTATTTTTTGAAAAACAACAAAATACAGAAATTAACATTTATTTAAAAATATATCATACAAAATATAGCACATAACTAAATATGAAGGGTGTCCAGAGTTGAGACTTTTCTAACAAATTAGATGCGATTTTATAACCATCTGCTAAAGGAGCTAGTGCTTTTTGAATCAGATTTTTTATAAGCATGTCTCTTCACAAAATTCAAAGTTTGTACATAGCCTGTATAAGCCTGTAGGGAAAAAGTGTTTACTGTAAACCCCCATTTAATTTGATCACAGGCGTTCAATGTGGGAGGATCAAATTTAGAAACATTTTTTGCATATATGCTTTTTGACAAATATCACAGTAAATTTGAAAACCACAATGTTTTTTCCAGAAAAATGTACTCTCATTTCAATGTTTATTCAATTTAATTTTTATTTCTGAAAAAATTGAATTTACTGATAAGCATATTTCATTGCATTGATGCATTAATAGTTTCTATCAAGATTGTCTTAGTATTGTAAAAAATTCTGGATTTCATTGAAAGCACTCTCATTTTTTCCCATATATGATATGAAAAAACTACCCCTGAAGTGCCCAAAAGTCCCTGGGAAGAAGGCAATTGGTTTTGGCCCATTGTTCTGAAACTTGGCACAATGATAAATCAAAGCAAGCTGATTAAAAGTCTCAATGGGCATGAAACCCCAAAACTACTCCTGAAAGTTCAAGTGTACCATTAGAGAAGGGGCTTTGGCGATTTTTTCTGAAATTTGGAACAATTTTAGTTTGAAGCAAGCTGATTTAAAGTCTTGATGGACAGGAAAACTTAAAACCACCCCTGAAGTGTCCTACATGTTCTTGTATTTTCAGAAACATAGATATTTTTCTTTAAAAAATTTTTAAATGAAATCAAAATATTATTGTGTCAAGTTTTAGAAAAACTAGGCGAAACTCTTCCTCTTATGGTACTCTTGGACCCTTTGGGGGCTTTGGGTGAGGGTTCGGAGATTTATGGGGTTTTGTGCCCATTGAGACTTAAACAGCTTACTTTGAACTATCATCGTGTCAAGGTTCAGAACAATTGGCCAAAACCAATTCCCTTCCTGCCAGGGTACCTGCAGACACTTCAAGGGAAGTTTTGAAGATGTTGAGGGGTTTAGTGCCCATAGAGACTTAATTAGCATGCTCCAAACTATCATTGTGCAAGTTTCAGAGATATTTAATGAAACCCAATTTCCATAAGGATTGAGCGGGGTCCTTTACTGACTTTTCAAAATTGATAAACTAAAATGAACAAGACAAAATTCATGCATGAACAATACATTTTGGTGTGTCATTAGGGGTCCAAATAGGACGAGAAATGCTGGTAAATTAGCCCAAAATAAGGCTGATTCAATCAAACAACTATTTCGTAGGATAGAATAGAGGAAGCATGTAGAGAATACACAAATTTAAATCAAATATACTAGTGACTTGCTTCGTGGGTTCATAGAACAAACTTTGTAAACAGTGTAAATTCAAGATACCTATGCTTATAACTTGACTTAATAGCATCTTCTTTAAAGGTTGGTCTTACTTGCAAAGAACCATCTAGATAATGGTAAATTAGGTTAGTTGGACATAAAGTTACATCTAGTATCTATAGTTTGTGTTTGGTAAGAGAGTTTCTGGCCATCCTGTGTAAATTTAAAGTTATAAAAAAATATGATAAGAAATGGAAATTTGCGTTGAAAGTAGAATATCGATAGATTTTCTATTAAAATTGTAATATAATATGATCTTGAAATGAATAGCTATAAATCAACATCAACTAAAACTATGTTTTAATATAAAAATATGTAAATTTTAATGCACTAAAAACTACCTCATCAACGTGCATGCTGAAATATCAACAAGCAATTTGAGATATTTCAGAAATATTCACAAACTTTAGCTAAGCTTTATATTTCTTTCCACAGTAGGTTAAACTATTTTTTCACAGATTGTAGGCATGATTTTATTTACTTCAGCTGAGGTAAACCAAACTCATCAACTGGTATAGAGTCCTGAAACATACTCTTACATAAGTATTACCATATAGACAAATTGTAAATATTCTTACCTTACTTCCTTTATTTACTGGTACTCCTATTCCGGCAGCTTCAGGTTTGGTAGAAGGTGCTTCAGGTGCATTCAGGACATCATCTAAATAACCCTGATCATCATCTAGGGCTATTTCATCTCCCAAAGCATCTAACTCAGCTGCCAACTCATCTTCATCAACTTCTGCTGTATTATATGTTCTTCCTAATGCCTCTTGTACTTCATCAGCTTGATCCAGCATATCTGCTAAATCATCTTGAACTTCCTAAAATACCAGACATTGATTAGTGATGTGATCCTTTTTGTCACAATTTAAACCTACATCAATATCATCTATATTTATTTTTTTAAATTCCTTTTTCATAGATTTCATTCCATCCTTCATAGCTGCCACAGTTATTTGGGTATCCTTTATTGTTTGATGTGCGAAATTAGCTTGTTCCATGTTAAACGATTGACCCCTTAAATTTTCTAGTTGACCTTCATACATCTTTTTCTGTTTAAGAATTCTAAGAGCTTTTTGCTTGACAGCATTTTTTGCTGGACCTTCTCGCATTTTGGCCATTTGGTCTCTAAATTTACGTAAATCATTTTCTAAAGCATTTATTTTCTTTTCTACAGCTTCAGCTCTTTGGTCTACCTAATAATAGAGTATTCTAATTAGTCTCGCCCTAAAATAGATTTTGTTACGAATTTTGCCGTAATTACCCCTTGGATAACATCATTTATGCTTGGTCCTGGCTCCTTGGGTTTTCCTTTACCAAATAATCGGTTCATATTTAGATGTTTTTCAGACAAAGGTCTTGAAAATGAACAAAAATATTTAATTTTTTACTTAAAAATCCTAGACTTTAATGTCATTAGTCACCACCTGTCAAATTCATTGACAAAAGCATTTTTCTTCTTTTTTCAACATTATAATAATACGAGGGTAGGCGAAAAATTTGTTTATTTGATAATGGACCACACCTCAAACCATGGAGTTATCCGCAGAGATTCTTATTTATCTCCTTTTTTGTACCTCTGGTAATTTTAGTATACATCAATCCTAGAGAACAAAATTGCAAAAACCAATAAATAGTAGAACTAAATCTAATGTATAAGCTCTAGACACGTACACATGGAGTACCTCGAAAGCCACGTCTAAGGGAATCTACTGCTGATATTGCAGGACCCAAGCAATGTATGTTGCAATACACATCTTTGTATTATCTCAGATTCGGCCAACTGTAAAACATGAATCCATATAATGTATATTGAAGAGTAGTTGAAAGAAACATTTAATAATGGTATTTGTAAAAACTGAATTAGCAGCTTTTTCACTAACAAGAACCTAATAATTTAATGTAGAATGTATACATCTTTCACGCAACCTGTAGTAGAATGCTCCAAATGTCTAGGGTGATTTATATTTTCAACCTACACCTTTGCGAATCCAAAGGGAAAAAATCGACAAATCACCGGTGTGCGAATAATAATTATCAAATAAGTTCCACACGAAAAAATGTTATATATTATTATTGAACTATTATGAATGTTATCAAAAAGTATCCAGGACAAAACAGATTTAAACAAGTAAAAGTCTTTTGGGATGAAAGCAGCAATAAATATTCTTCATTTTAATATGAGTCGTTCATGTAATTTCCAAATTCATCAGTAGTATCTTCGCCTAGATCCACATCTACGGGTTCGTTGGTGCAATTTCATTGCAATTATCAATACTCCACATAGTTTTCTCTTCTTTCAATATATTATATTATATCTACGACTGTAACGTTACATTGTTGACAGTAATATTGTTTGCTGCTAGTTCAATTTTCATTTGAGCTCGATGTTTGCTTTTTATATTTAAATCGTGTTCAATTTTTATTCAAACAAGGTTGAATTGTGATGTTTCCTTTCCACTCGTATTTTTTCTTGTGTCACCAAATTATTACAATCCACACTTCTAATTATATCGACGATCAACGAAGAGATATAAATAATAGTAGTTTTCCAATTACAGCATTAAATCGCATTATGCGGCATAATGTTCAACGTTGAATATTTCAAGTACAATAATGCTTTCTACTCTGAAAAGTACTGCTTTCGCGTGATGCATACAATCGATACCAACTCAGAGGAAGAAAAAGTGTTTTGCCTTTAAGATTGATCGAAATTTCAATTATATACGAGTATTATCTTTGGTAATATTGTTTAAAAAGTTCTTAAAGCTTTCGTTACGTTGTAGTTTTTTGTAAATTTCGTTAATTGAGATAGTGTGAAACAAACAAATATAAGTATAAATGAAGGTACAAACATTGACTATTTTTTTCCATACTTGCATTTTTTTTGGGTAAGAAATGATCATCAAAACAAGATGGCACATCATCTAGTTTTGATGTTTTTGTTGTTTCAAATGTATTATAGATATCTAGCAAGCTTCTCCAATAATATTCAACAGTGGAGCTTTTTTATCTTTTCGTCTGCAGTGCTTTTTCCTGAAGATAAAAATATATCAAATCTTTGCTTCCATTTTGGCCATCCATGTGACTCCTCTACATTAAACACTTCCGGGGGCTTGAAGTATTCCATTTGTCATTACACTTTTGATACTTTGTTGTTCAATTTCTTGTTTTTATATGTTCTATTAAAACTATATTTATTAACTAGTAGTTTTATTTATTAGTACTTTCATTATCAGCTTTACAAAACCATCATGTTTTTTTTATCACATGGTATGGAACAAATTAATTTTATAGAACTTAGCCGTACTCTGCTGGTGAATTTGAAAACTAATACACGTTCAAATTAAGCATCAGTACAATTCGGCATTGTGCACCACCAAGTCGCGTTATAATCTATAATTAGAAAACTATCAATGTTTCGAGCTTTGACGATAAGTAGGTACTCCACGCAAAAATATAAAATCGAAACGTAAAAAAACGACTGATAAATGGCGTTTTTGACGATTACGTAGCTTTAATTTGCGACGTCATTGATGATCTCATCTATTATACTGTTAGATAAATATATATATTCAAATTAAATCACAGACGATGAGAAAGTTTTATTTTCATTTGAACAGCTTAAAAAGAAAGTAGTCAAATTATTGCTTAGGTTAGGTTAGGTTAGCGATTTTCTCAATTTTCAAGGAACTACCTGAACGTATAGCCTTTGTAGGGTGCATAAAAGAAAAGGGATTTTATAAATTTATAAAACATAAACAGTTTTTTGTTAGAACTCATTTACTTTTCTTTTAACTAATACTGAATCTCGTTTCTTTTTGTCGGTATTTGAAAATTAAACAAATATTAAAAACAACTTTTTGGTACAGAATCACACTCAATTATGGGATATAAATAAAAAATCTATATATCAAATCTATAGCAGAAAAAAGGATATTAAAATAAAAAACGGAATTGATTATTGCAAACATTTATTATTCAACAAAATAACTTCAATTAAAACAAGTTGAGACAATCTAATTACAAATATATTGCTTTTTTTTTCTACAATTAATTAACATTTTTGAAAATACTCTTCGATTTAAGCTTCTGCATCTTCTTCTTCCAAAATTCTCTTAAAACTGAACGGTTGGAATATGTATCCTACACCAGCGTAAAATTTGCTCATAAATTCCACCCAATGTAAACGCAAAGTGTGCAAAAACGCCGACAATCCTTCCATGAGTACTAGAATGGCGACTGTGAAAAATGACCAGGCTGCGAATAATATGAAAATGAACGCTACTCCTACATAACCAGATCTCTGTAAAGCTATTTTAGAGAATAACATACTCCACAGTACTTCTGACAATTCTGAAAAATAAAAGTAATTGTAAGAAATCTAAAGGTTTAACGAATTATTCGTTGGTTATATATTTCGAATAAACTTTAAGCATTAGCCAAATTATTTAAATTATTTATTAATATCATGTAACTTGAAAAATGATAATTTTTTCTAGTCCAATATAGATAGTTTTGATTTAAACAATTTCATCTGTATTAAAATGAAACCTCTTTCAAAATCAAAATTATGTCTTATAAATATCATTAAAGTCCTGTACAATTAGTACATACAGCATAAAAAGTAAATTTGAGAATTCAATTAACGCTGGGGACTTACAAAATAATAAGTGCATACAATAATCCAATGTGATCTTTCTCAATTTGTCGAATGTTATAGTAAGTAATTCGTGGAAAACTGTATTTGGGTTTTAGTATCCCTCGGAATACTGTCTTCGATCAGGGAAATCAATTTTTGTCAATAATTGTTTAGTAAACTTGCCTGTTGTTGAAAATTAACGAATTTAATTCCACCGCACACCTTCACAAAACCTTGGATGCTTTGGAATAATTGCGTAACAGCTTATCTTCGAATGAAAGTTGCAAAAAATATAAATAATTAGAGTAACAAAAAGGAATATTTTGACAAAAATTTTGAAGAAATTAATTATCAGCTAGGTATAAAAACGTGTTATTGCGAAACGATAATAAAGTAAATAAATTGGATAATTTGTTTTAAGGACCTTATATGATTAAGGACAAAGGTTTGATTGTCATTTTGAATATAAAAGGTAAATCAATGGAAGTGCATAAAAGCACAATTAAACGATACAGTCTTAAGAATTGATGATAAAAAAGTTACCTATATCAAAATAAGTTTTTTTCATTTTTCACAGGACAGATGTGATAGTATGAGTTTTTAAATATAAGTGCAGATGGAATTATCCATATTTGTAGAGTAAGCAACAATGTTTAATTTGTAGTATATTTGTGGAATAAATAAAGAGTAGTAAGAGTTTATAATAAAACGTGTCTGCTTGATTTCAGCAGAGTCCAAATAACATCACACAAAACTAGAATACATATACTTCCAATCCTTATACCAGTCCCGGAACATTAGAATAGCCTTCAGCTGGTAGGTTATAGATATTTGTTTTCAGTACGAGAAAAAGTCGGGTGAAAAAGATGCAGAAGAATATCTTTAGTGGTTTAGAACTTGTCTATTGAAAATTTTGTAAAGGACAAAATGTATTATACTACCACATCATCTTCGGTTTTTCTGATCCCATCAGATCCCGAATTCTACGATAAAATTATTTTTTCTCCTACCCCATTTAAAATTCTTAACCCGTTTGATTCCAGCGGAGTCGAACCTAAGTCTAAATAGCATCACAAAAAACTAGATTATTATAGGTTCTTCCAATTCTTATAACAGTCCAGGAACATTTGAATAGCCTTCAGCTGATTGGTTTTAGATATTTCTTTTTCGTTACGAGAAAAAAGTCACCTGAAAAGGATGCTGAAGAATGTATTTGGTGGTCTAGAACTTATCTATTGAAAATATTGTAGGACAAAATGTATTATACTACCGCAAAACCCAGATGTCCTTGATCTGCGGTTCCTCTGATCCCATCAGATTTCGAACTCTACGACAATTTTTTTCCCTACCTCATTCGAAACCCGGCTTTTAGGGGTTGTCAAAAGTGAACACATGCTGGAGATTAAGTCAGTCATGATATTTGAAATCACAACTGTAAATCCGTCGCTGGCTTTTTCTCTATTATAGTTAAAAAACCAACGACTATTGACAATAATGTAGATACATGGTAAACAAAACTTACTAGATTATTATTAAGCTATAAATCAGATTTCAAGAAGTATAAAATGACGTATAAATAATTTGATTAATGGCTTTCGATTATTTCAGTGAATAATGATCTATCAATAAAACCTATTGACATACTTACGGGCGTGAGCAAGAGATAAGGCCCATAAACGCAGGTACGAAGCTGTATGAGATATCGTACTAAGCGTATATTCAATAGTGTGAATTGCAGAATGAATGAAAACTTCACTAATAGGTTCCTCATCTTCATCTTTCTCGTGATGCTGGGAAGACGTTTCGGCAACATTTTGGTGATTGTTATCGACTTCTTCCAGTTCCATTCCAAGGTTTACATCACCGTTGGTTTTATTCTAAAACAAGTAATTATTAATTAGAGAGATTATTGAATATAGTTTGAAGAAACTTACACTTACTAGCTTGACGCTTCCGTTTTTCATTTGATTTTTCCTTTGACGCATAATATACAAAGGTTTTCCTAGTAACATCACAGGTATACAAATTAGAGCACCAAATACTAAAATTTTTTGAACAAGGTCTTGTCCTGGATACATGTAAATATCGCAATTATCATTTGGCGCTGTACTTGCAGACATTAACATCATATTGATGAAGTAGATAAGTACAGAAGGGGCACACGAGGAGCTATGTTTTAGAAGTTCGCTATCGGCTAAAAAATAATATAGCTTGTTAATATTGGAATAATTCCGTAAGAAGCTAGATATAACTAAATTGAGATCCTATCAACTATATAATTATAAATATTTGAGGTGGGGGAAATAATATGTTTATATGTTCATACGTTTTATGTAACGTTCGTTTGGTACTGTGAATTTTGGTTTGGCTAATAATTCGAAAACTAAAAATTATTTCGCAGATTTCTATTACTTCGTATTCGGTTTTTAGTAGTGAAGTTGCTAAATGTAAATTTTATATTAAGAGATGGCAATGTATTCACTGACTATAATTCCTGGAAAGTCTCATATAGATGCCAATAGATCAGCCTACTTGTAATGAAACTGACTATAAGTATATTTTTAAAAATGTATTATTATTTTTGGAAGTTTCTGTTACTTTGACTAAATCAACGACTCATTTATATGATTAAATTTAAAAAATATATTCGTCTTCAAAGAATATAAAAAACTAGCAATAAATAACTAATTGGCTTGAAAATTGTATAAAATATTTGCCAGATATATCTGTGAATTTCATATTTATAAATAATGTGTTGATTAAATCGCAATTAACAATGTGTATCTTAGAAAGTCTTTAAGGTCGAAACCCACCAGCAACATGCCACGCCACGCCACCTCATGCCATACAACGTCGGTTCACGTGGTACATTGTTCTGTACACGCCACGTGACGACATAATCATTTTATTTTATAATTTTAAACAGAAAAAATTTCAGTAGCTTTGAGTACGTTATGGAGAGCACTAGTTGTTCGTCTAGTGACCTAAAGTTTTTAAAAGAATGTGCTGCTGCGACTGCAAGAGAAACAGAAGATTTTGGGTTCATAAAATCAACAGAAATCGTTAAAAACATGGTGATTTTCATGTATTAATCCGAGAATACATGAATAGCATACATAGGCAAGAGAGGGGCATTTACACGTCTTAACACGCGTCGGTTACATCTGTGAATTTTGATTCGTCCCACATTAGATAGCGTGGCGTGGGGTGGCGTGTAGTGGACTGAGCGTGTATGCATACAATTGAATTAAATGGAAAAACACATGCAAACATATTCGACACGTGGCCTACTGCTAGGGGGTTTCGATCTTTAATCTAGCATACATATCAGCAATTTAAATTATTATAATTTATATTATAATTATAATATAATTATATTATAAAGTTATATGGAAACTTACTAGAGTTGTCATATTCTCCAGAATACCATGCCCATTTCATAAACATCATTATTACCATGTACAAGAATAGGAAAATTAACAACAATATTTGTGGTAAAAATTCAAGTACTAAACTGTAATATTTCTTGAAGTGTCTAAAAACATAACAATTCATATATTTGCTGACCAAATATAATTTTATTGGGAAGATTTCGATGAAAATGAGTAATGACGATATGGATTAGAGATGCTGGACAAATTTTTAGCCAGTTACAAGGTCGGTTTCATGGAAGAGATAATACTTTCACGTTGCATTCATAGTTTCCACCATGTTTCTGGTGTTAACTGTAAAAATTTTAAATAAATATCACAGATAGATTAGTTTTAATATTCATATAGAGAAAATTGTTTTCGTTGCTTGATATGGAGAAAAACAATAGTAAATATACTTACATCCCATAAAATATATAATTCCCGCAGAATTTATTTTTGATTTTTCATTAATTGTTATTTTATCAACAGCAAGTTAAAAGAATCAAAAATTGAGAGGGATTGTAATTATTGATTTGTATAATATGGAGAATCAGCAAATATTGCTTTCCAGAAGTCTCCTTTGATACTTAAGCAGTGCCGGACTAAACTAGGGCCTTGGGAGGGGTCTATAGCCCCGGCGCCAGGTCCAAGAGGGCCCCCGTCATTTGGAAAACATTCTTTATTTTTTGACGTGTTAATACCACAAATTTAATGTGTTGATATTATTTTTTTAATTTTTCCGGGTTTCCGAATTCCTTAAGGGGGTCTCGTCATTATTTTAGTCCCGGGCCTTATAAATCTTAATCCGGTCCTGTACTTAAGTAATAGAAAACTTGGATGTGGAGAAATTATGGAATTACAACATTTCATATAAATTGGGAAAGAACAAGAAAACATCCAAATTTTAAAAATAATGTTCAAACTCAATATTAATTAATTAATATTAATCAAAATGAATTAAGAAAAATAAAGGTATATTCGTACTCGATTATAGGATGTTCTATATATAAATAAGATACACATTTTATATAGCATAAACTATTACCACCCATAGGTGTTAAGTTGAATTACAAGTCACGTGAAAGGCATTCGACACCTTTTTGGTAACTGTTACTATACACCCTTTAAAACCATGTTAAAATATGTTGTTTACATCATAAAGAGGACAAAAAATTCCAGTGAGCCGATGATTTCTTTCCACGTGAATTTAGTATGTGTGGATTGACGGATTTGAACCTGTTTCGACTGCTACTTTTTACTTTGTTTTTAACTAAATAATTCACAGTTTTTTCATGACACCTCCTATTTCAAGAAATTATTGCGCTAGATAATGTAAATGAATATGTTACGTAATTCATTAGTTTAAATGACAGTGCGTTGATTGAATAGTATGAAATATAATTACTTACATGTAGTTAAATGTACTGCAAATGACACCGAACAACATATGTGTTATTCCTAGAATTATGGACATTTTCATCTTCAGAGAATTTAAAAATATAATTTTGTTTGTGGCTGACTGAAAATCATAGCGTTTGAATTAATACGATACAATTAAAAATAAGGAGAATAGAATGTGTAATTTCCAATTTTTTAATCAAAATAGATACCGAGTGCACAACGATCAATCTAGGTCGAGATTGCCTGTACTAACAAAACCTAACCTAGACGCTGATACCAACTCGCCACAAGTACTGAGCTGTTAAAGAAGAATGACCTCTCTTAGAACAACTCAATGATGTTTAGAGGCAAATTTCTCAGAAGGCAACCAAGATAATTTAATGGATTTTTGTACCTTCAAAATTACGTTCCGGTATATTGATATCGTATAAAATCCAAATAAAAAAGGATATTGATGATGACCATAATAAATTAAAAGTTTCCTGAGCAAATTTGTGTCCGCAGAAGTGCATTTTTAATGGCGAGGTAAGGTTCATTGGTTTATTTTACATTGATATTGATAGTATAATAAACACGAATTGTACTTGTCAGGATAATAAGTACCCCGACGACGAGCAGTGAACATGGAGTGCATTCTCGGTGGTTTCCGTGTTGTGTTTTTGAGCGCTGTGGTCTAAAGTGAATGTTTCAAGGTCACTTTTATCCAAATTATATTTCTTTGACTCAAGGCGTGGTTTTGTGAACGAGCCTCAATGAATATTTTAACACTTTAGATAATTTTAATATTTTTATTTAAACACATAGCTGGGTGATGTAAAAAGCCTATAAAGTATACTTTAAGGGAGTATATGAATAGCTTTCAATTAGGATTGCTTTTTCCGATTATGTAAAATTTGGACTTCTTTGAGTTTCTTATACATTTCGTGAAATTTACATACCTCTTTAGTCTTTTAACATATTTCGACCAATATTTTAACAATATGTACGAAGAAAACCGTTTTAATAAAATTTTTACGAAGTTACTTTTTAAACATTGTGATTATTTGATCTAATTAGAATCTTTCACGGTGTATTGATTGTTGAACGAGGTTGATTAATTAGGATAAGACTTAAAATTCCCCGTAATTGGGTATAAAGAATAGTGGTAATAACCCCACAATCAAACATTCGCACATCTGTCGTGTTGTTTTTGAAATTATATTTTTCATCTGTTAGTTTTCATTCAGTTCTCAACAGACATAGTTATATGCAAGAGATACAGTTGGTTACAGCGAATTTTTCGTGTTTTTATGAATACACAATTTATTCGTTTTCAATATTATGACAATTATTAAAATTCACATACCTGCCAGACTGGATCAAGTCCAAATACATAGGGTGTGCCTTTATAATTAGTACTGGGTATTAAATCTATCTCATCTTCAGCTAGTATTTCTTCTGAAGTATGGTTGACAAACCATTGTGTACCAAATATGTTCATAGATTTGGAAAATATATCGTTGTATATAAATCCAGTGTAAAAGGAGAATAAACCCATAAGAAGGATAATGTATCTGCCTCCAAAGAATATAGCAAATATTTCACTTTTATTTTTTTGAGCGAGGAATTTTTTTTCTGATATAACCATCCATAAACCAAAAATGAACATAATAATTGCGTGGCCGACGTCACCGAACATCACGGCAAATAAAAATGGAAACGTGATGATGGTATAAAGACCTAAAGATAAAAAATCAGTTTCAAACTATTTAAATAGAATTAATAAATATTAGTTTTACAAAAGTGGACAGAGAAAATGTCAATGCTATTTAATACTGCAAGTACTCTTTGAAAAACATACTATCAAATGTAGTTGGAAGAATCGAAGGAATTATTACATAAGCTCGAAATTCAAAAAGTAAGAATTTGACATTATGACGATTTCACGGAATAATAACATTCCAGAAATTTGTAAACTTTCGCTACGAAGATTGTATTCCTAATTTCTGTCATGTTTTCGGTGTTAAGTGAATATGGAGAAAAAGAATTTCGAGTATGCATTAACATTATTTTATACAAGGAAAGATGAAAGAGAAATCCTAAGAAAATTTGCTAAAATATTTTCCTGAAAGTGTTCCGAACGGTTTGTAACTAGTCTCTGCTTTCAAAAGTGACCCTATTAATACGGATAATGGTGAATATCCGGGATCTTAATTTACTACGACATCAAAACTTGTTAATAAGAATAACATTATTATACACAATATAACACAACTTTGAATCTTACATTGAGATAACTCGCGATGAGACGTGCGTATGAGTTCTGCCTCACATATAAGAGCTCATCGCTCTTCGCATGAAAATCAACGACGAAGAAATCCAGTGGACAGAAAAGGGCAAATACCTAGGCATAACGTTAAATCAAGGTCTCATTTTCAACACGTGAAAAATTTTGTCGACAAAATCAGACAAGTGAGAGCAAGACTATTAGGATTAATCGGTAGAAAAAGCAAGCTAAAGACGGAAACAAAACTCAGATGTATTAGGAGTATAATAATACCGATTATGACATACGCTTCGGTTGCATGGAGACACTACAAGTTGAACAGGACAAAACACGGACCCAACAAAACATAACGCTGAGACATTGTATGTCCACTGGACAACAAGGAAGGAAGGAACTATACGAAGAAGCAGGACCGCAAAAAGTATTGGACATCATGGACCATGAGGGAGAAAATCTGTTCGAGGAAGTGGCAACACATTCAAACGAAGAATTGAGGGAACTCATCAGGTATACCAGAGAAGATTATACGAAGCACGAAAGGTCGAGAAAACAGCTAAATCGATAGGTTAAGTTATGTTAGTAAAAAATATCAAAAATACAAAAAAGCACAAAACACACAAAACCGCACACCAAAAAACAAAAATAAAAAAAATGGGATTAGTTCTTTTCTTGCCGAAGAAGGAGATTACCAGAAGCAGCGAGATTACCAGAAGCATACACACACATTAAGACGTCCAGACCAAGAAGACAAGAGTGTATAGCCAACAGGCTAACTCTTAATAAAAAGATAAGACCTCCCATAGAACTCAACGTAGAGGAAGGAGTCTACGTGCGAAATTGCGATGCGAACAAGGATGAGGACCTGTCGAAAAGACAGGGGGTGGTGGAATGTTCTTCGCATCGATTCGCGGATTTATTCGAAGGTGTGTGTACATACATAGCGATACACACGGAGAATGAAAGTTAGATGTTAAAGCCGAATGAGTAATATTTTGCATGAAGATTAAATTGCTTAAAAAAGTCGAAACCATGGTTGAAAACAAAAATCGTTTTTCTTTGGCCAATGAGTTTATGGTTACACTGTTTGAAGATTTCAAAAGTGCAATATTTATTAATTATATATAGAAGGAAATACTATGACTGGTCGAGCTTAAGAAAAACCACAAATCGTCTGCCCGTACATTATGGTTGCAAAGAAATTAGCCAAAACGCTTTAAGATTTATTGCCTCATCCGTCATAACCACCAGATCTGGTTCTTTCCGATTACTTTCTGTTCCAAAACTTAGAAAATAGCTCAATGGTAATCAATTCCAAACAAATGATTTGTCTTATGTAAATGTCAATATTACTGTCAGGAGTTGTTTTCATAGAAAAGCTTATATATTCGACATTAATATTCTAGTGAAAAGTAGTAGGAATTAGGCCCCGAAAAGTAAAAGATTCAGAAACGCCGCGATAGTCTACTTGATAGCACATTTCATGGCGATATTGAACGATTTCTGAGAAATCAAGTTTTATGCGTTTCTTATTAGATACAGATAAAATTTTCATATTCTTGAGCCCGTATCTATGTTATTATACTTATTTAGATTATCTAAGAGTATAATTACAAAAGAGGTATATATATAATTACCTGGATTTACCTCCCTGTATGATGCAACACCATAGGAATCAATCAAATTCTGGAATCCTCTGGTGAACTTGTTGGTTCTATTGAAAGTTGGAGGAGATTCGGTGGTGTTTATAATGTTCAAGAAAGATGGAATTGAACTTCCGCAAGCTTTCTATAAAGTAAAAAATTATAGATTTGTAATTGGATGTTTTATTAAGCATTGTCCATGTAGTAACTGAACAAAATTTTATTACAAATATTCTAAAATGATTTTAGTCTATCACTTTAATACCTTCGAAATTTCTTTGTTCAAGCTTGGCAAACAAATCATACATGTTAGGACACTTTGATAAAAAGGGTTAAAAAGTAGTTTTCCTCTATTAGCAGGTACATGCTGTACATGATTCTTCGTTACTTTTTACCTAAACATCATCTTCTCATCTTTTGAATTACATTATTTGCGTTTAAACGTGAATTTTGTATTCAAGTGTTGTAACTTGTCTCTTCTTATTTTGTAGTAAAATTTCTCCAGCTACCATAAAGAAAATTTGTAATGGAACACCATTTATATATTTATTACTTTCTATAAACCAGAATTTATTGATTACTAGTATTAAAAATACTAAATGCATGGATTTCTGAGAGAAAACTATTGCAGAAATGAATAAGGGACAGAAAGGCATGGATAATATAGGTGAAGAAGAAGAAAAAGATCTCAATCAGAGACCGATAAAAGCATGAGTTTAAGACAAAAAAAGAAGAATTGTTTTCACCTATAAATTTTTCCTTCTATGATTGTTTTTTTTCTATTTAAAATATAATAATGATGAGGATACTTACGGATCCCTCTGCTAAAGCTTTTTGAACCGTGTTGATGTCGTTACTCGGTACCCAACATTCACCGATCAAACATTTTTTGGTAACATCCATGTTGAAAAAATTCAGCGTGTGATAGATAGCTTTCATTTTGCATACCATAACACTCCAATTTTGTAATTCTTTAGCAACACTAACGAGAACTCTTTGGCGATGATCTCTAGTTTGGTTCAACACCTGAAAATTCAAGGTCATACGTTATATTGTAAAATACAAAGGTCCCTACTAAACTTCTAACTTTGGAAAATCATTTCATATTATACCGATATATAGGTACAAATTATCATTATAATAATTGATGTTGTCCGAATTCATACCACACGTAGAATCCATGTAAATTCTTGTGAGTCGGACAAAAATAAAATAGAATTCAAATACAGATTTCCTCAAGAACTTTTCAACTAATTTTCACCTCACATCAAATTTGAATATGAAATTTATAAAAAAAAGTGAGTAGTAGCTCTATGGGACCATCCGTTTTAAGTGGTATAGCACAATAATTAGTGATGGGGAATCTTGATCAGACTGCAAACTTAACGTGGTCTTCAAGGTATTTAAACAATTCATGTTATCTTATCCCTGAAAAATATAGTTTGGCTGACTACTATCCTAAATTTGGATAAAAGGGAATAAAAATTGTAGCAAAAGAGAAAAATTTTCTAAAAAAATGACATGACATATTCAGAAGGAAATAATTTACAGTGGTAAATTAAAAAAAATTAATTTTCTTGATATCTCTCTTAAAATGTTAATACGAAGGCTGCTACTTAAGGTTTGAAATATGGCAACACTGATATGAATATGTCAAATCCAACATTGTCATCATAAAGTTTGAAATTTTTAATGGTGAACGTACTCGGAACGTGTTGTCTTACGAGTCGTTTACAGATACTTGAAACATCAAGTTCATCTTGCACATTTTCGATAACTTTTAAAGTGGATTAAACCAAAATCAGTGTGCCGATCGAATCGCTTCGACTTTTGGTGATGAAACACCATCTCTAGCCACCGTATTTCGCTGGTTTTCCGAATTCAATCGTGGTCGCATTTCGTTGCAGAATGAATTCCGTGGAGGTCCAAAATCGGCTGTGTTGTTGTGCCAGATTCCAGAAAACATCGATGCTGTTCGTAAACTGATATTGCAAGATCGTCTTGAGACATACCAAGAGATTGAGGCATACTTGGGCATAATTTCCACTAGCATACATTCAATATTGCATGAACATTTCGTTGTCAAAAAGATTTGTTCGCGTAGGATACGGCTTAATTTGACAATCGCTCGAAAAAAAGCTCGTGTCGATTGGTGCAAAGAAATGCTGAACAAATTTCAGCGGTATTTTAAAAGATGTGTATAAGATCGTGACTGGCGACTATTCATGGATCTATGCATATGAACCCGAAACTACACAACAATCACAACATTTTTTGATAGAAGTTTTAGAAATCAGTCACTCGCCCAGATTTAAAGAAGTGCGTGAATCAGGGTGGTGCTCATTATTTTCTTCAATTGAGAAGGCAGTGAGATAAGACTTTGTTCTTAGGGGGATAACTTACAACTCCGAATTTTATAAGAAAATTTTTGAAATGATATGCGAAGAAAGAGAGCTCCTCATATCATTTAGCACCATGGCTCTTTCAGAAAATAAAAACTGTGCTTAGAAGACCACGATAACACGTAGAAGACAGAGTACTTCAGAAATGGTTTCTGCCTTCAGGCACGGATTTAACGTTGAAATAAATACATTTTTAGTCAAAGGTACTACTTTGAAAGAGATTCACTCAAATTCTTATCACCACCACACATCTTGTACGTTAGAAAAGTTGCACACGATATAAATTGAGGCACAAAAAATTTTCGAAAAAAATATTAGATTAGGTATTGTTGTAAGTTAACCAAACAATGTTCTTCTTTAGCATTTTGTATCAACACCTAATTCAGTTTATACCCATTGCGAATAAAAAGCGACGTATAATATGAATGAAATAAAGAAAAGATAATGGTGGAATAGACTATTTAACGTAATATATGAAGGGAATAACTAAGAAAAGAGAGAACTAGAAATGAACACAACAAGAATTAGGTACAGAAAATATTGTTTATTACTTTATTCATTAGAAAAACTTTGATGATTAATTTCCAAAAATATATTATTACTTGTGGGTATATTTTATTCACACATAAGAATGGACAAGAGTATAAAAACTAGGAAATTTTGTTTTAAAATGGTTTTACTTTACATTGAAAGAATTTGAAAAATTGGAACATCACATATAAAAAATTGCAGTTTATCGTATATCAAAATGTAAGAATTAGATAATGTATATTAACTTTATATTTTTAAACATCTCTGTATATGTTTTACCTGATATTTACCGTAAGGCAAATCTGCCAGGTAAACGAAAATAAAAATAAACATCACCTTCTATCCACTAACTGTTTCTCGTTATGTTCAGTAATAATCTGTTTAACGAAAAGATTTATTGTTATTACACATCTTTTATATATTTATAAACGTCCACTTTTATCGACTTCTAATTATTATAAATGGAGGCAGTAAGTTAACTGAGAGAATAGCCAGTCTCCTAAAATTTATGTGATAATACAAAATTAAAATAGAAAAATATTATTGTTTCACTCGTAAAATTGATACCAGAAAACAGAAGCTAAAATATACCGGGCGACACGCTCAAAATAAGCTCTTTTTTTCCATGTAAAAAATTTAAATTTGTGTTAATTTTAAAACAATAGTTTATCACTCTGTATAATTTAAGATGCCACAAAACTGAGGAGAAAACAATAGAAAGCATTTTCTTTTTACAACCACACATCCAATCACATTTGACGTAAATATCTTGAGTCATTTTTTTTTGTATATTTGTCCTCTACTGACAACACTTTCATACTATACAAAACCACACACAGTCTATTATAGTATATTGTTATTTAGATAAAATCGTCGTAATGAGCTAGACAGTTATGACAATCACGAAATAAAAGTTTTCGTTGTCTATCTACAATATTAAATGCATGCTGAACTAAATGCAGCGAACTTCTTCAAATAATGCGGCATCGGGATTATAACGTGGGTTATTGAAAGAGTGCGCATAGCATGTTTGCGATAACAGATGAATAATAATACTACAAGAGCTATGGTAATACTGTAGTGATTGATTTTTATGAAATCAAGAAAAATCACAGTTACGAGGATGTATTGATATCTAGTTAGCCTAGACCAGTTCCATGCATAAACCATACCATAGTAACGAACAATAACTTATTAGAAGTGTCAGTGTAAAGTTTGACGTCAAAAAAGTAAACCAGAGTTACGCAATAAATTAAAAGATAAAAGATGTCCACCGAAATAGTGAAAATCAAAAAATTGGAGTATGGAGCCATCATCAAGTACCTGTATTTAAAAGGGTTAAGAGGTAAGCAGATTTACGAAGATATGCTTAATACCCTTGGTGATCAATGACCTTCATATGCGACCGTGAAAAATTAGACTGTAAGCTTCAAATGAGGTAAATTTTCCATTGAAGATGATGACCGATCGGGAAGGCCAGTTTTTGTGTCAGTCCCCGAAAATATCGATACAATTCATGACCTAATTTCAACAGACCGTCGAATTGGGCTAAAACGGATATCTGAAGCACTGAATATTTCATACGAACGCATTCATCATATAGTTCACGTTAATTTGAACATGAGAAAAATTGCTGCACAATGGATCCCTAAATGTTTGAATGTTGACCAAAAGCGTGCAAGGGTAGAAGCATCGCGTTCGATCTGTGCTCGATTTGAAAACGATGTAGACTTCTTAAACCGAATTGTTACTATGGATGAGACTTGGGTACATTTCTACGATCCAGAAACAAAGCAATAATCGATGGAGTGGCGACACTCTGGTTCTCCAAGACCTAAGAAGTTTCGAGTCAAAAATATGCTGGAAAAGTTCTTGCTTCAGTTTTTTGGGATTGCCATGGAGTAATCATGATTGATTTTTTGGATAAGGGTAGAACAATAACTGGCGATTACTATTCGACACTACTAACCACTCTACGGAAAAAAATTAAAGAGAAAGATGTTTTGTTTGTGTAGAATAACGCCTCTGCACACAAATCTCATATTGCAATGCAAAAAATACGTGATTTAGGGTTTGATTTACTAAAACAACCCCCTTATTCACCAGATTTGGCCCCGTCCGACTATCATCTCCTAAACTGAAAAAAAGGTCGTAAATTTTCTTCCAACGAGGAAGTAATAAAAGTTGTGGAGGTCTGGTTTGCACAGCAAGAAGAAACATTTTTTTTTAAAGAGACGTTGCAGGTTCGTTGTAATAAATGTATCTAATTAAGAGGGGAATATGTTGAGTAATAAAATATTTTGACATTGAAATTTTGTTTGGTTCTATAGTAGGCTAAGAATTTTTCAATATATCCTCGTATAAATGGAAACATCGAGGTTCACCACCAAAGAAAAAAATTAAGATGCAACCTTCAACAGAATAGCTCATGCTAATCGTATTTTAGTATACTGAAGTCGCAATTTTAGTAGATTACTGGCAAAGAAGGGCCATAATTACAAGTGCTTATCATACCAATTTATTTTCAAACCTACGTTTGCGGAAAAAAGAAAAAACTCCAAAAGAAGTTGCACAAAGGTATTCTCTTGTATTAGGATAACGCAACCAGTGATTACCTACTGTTTGCAAAAGTCACACTTATGTTGTAAATTATTTTCTTCAGATAATGCATTCATATGAATAGTAAGTCAGTGATTTTTCATTATAAGTAGTTTTGAAGTATATTCGGAGCAACCGGCTTAGCCTTCGTATATATTCAACTTACCAAATTAAGATCCTCAAGACGTGTTCGCACTCCTTGTAACATGTCATTTCTTTCAGCTAAAGTACTTGGACACGGATACAAAGAAGCGTGAAAACCAGCACAAACTTTCTTAATTCTGGTTTTGAGTTGTTCTCCTTGGAAAAAAGCTGCAAAAACGGTCTTGTGATGTTCGATTCCCTGAAATAATTGTTAATGGAAAACGTAACAATTTTTAATTATAAATAAAATACTTACTGTAATTGGGTCTTCCATGGGTTTTTCTATTTCAGCTTGCCGAATGAAAACGTTACCTCTTGATATACGCCACAGCATTCTTTCGAATGCGGGTACTCTTTCTCTGTTGATTACTCCAGCAACGAATCCTAACCGGCCTCTAATAGAGACGTTGTGCTCTTCGGTAGGTATAAGTGACTTGTGAACGGAATCGGATAGTCCGTTGGCTTCATCTTGTTCGTTAAAAAATGCTAGTGTCTTTTCAAGAACATGTTTCAGTTCTGTTAGTTCCAGATAATTTGATTTGAGATTTACGGCACTCTCTGATAATTCTTTTATATCCCCTTCAGTTTTTTCGAGGTGAGCCTGGAAATTTGTCACATAACGCATTTTAAATTGACCGATTTTACTTATTACTTACCTCTAAATCTATTATTTCACGGGGATTCGGAGCTTTCGGTAACTCTCCGACGTCAGGTATCTTAACGTTATCTTTTCTTACTTCTGTCTCTATGTATCTTAATTTTCTTTCCATTTCGTCGCATCGTCGTACTTCTTGCACGAATTTTCTTTGGAAAGCGTTCACTTCTTCATTTAACTGAGAAAAAAATCGTAATAAATTCTCGAATTTATCTTAGGAACATGTTACTACTTACATCTCTGAATTGCACACATCCTGTTTCTCCCAATTCTGAAATTGCGTAGTAAGCAGCTTCGGGTTGGATGAAGACTTGGGCGAGTGCCATTTCCTCGCTTCTAAACATCCCTCCCATTTTGTGGAGGTTTTAATGTCTTTCTAAAACAAAACAATAATTTAAAAAGGAAACCAGTAGAAATAGTTCTGTTTTGAGCCTTATCACGTGCTTTCACAACATAGTATGGAAAAATTTTGAGTTTCATGGTTCATAGCGGGTGCCAACTGACCAAACTCAGTTGGTTTATTTAAAATTGAGTTTAAGGTTACTTATTTCTAGCTCACTCGTAGATTAAAAACTGAAAACCAATATCAATGTTAAAAAATGCATCGATTTTATTTGTTCGATGGATAATTTATTAAACCTCCGATGATAGTTTAGAACAGTTGAAAGGAACAAAACATAGTAAAATGTGGAGCACTTCTATTAAAAGTGAATTTGAAAATAACGTTAAGACATTTCGTGACAGGAGGTTAGTTTTTACACTTGTTTGCACCCGTATACCTGGGGTTACTTTTGTAAGGTAAGTAAAACTTAACAATAAAGTTTTTAAAGGCTCTTCTGGTTCACTAAGTAATGGAAGTGAAACTTTACCACTGGAACAGCACATTCCAACAGTTTCATCTTTACGTTTGAAAGCATCGCAATAGTAACATTTTTTATTCATTCAGCCAATAACAATTAAAGGATGTTTACGATATTAAATTGAAGGATCATGTTGAAACCTAGTACCATTAAATACCGAATAATCCTTGTGCATGAAATTTGGACGACGCGTGGTCTGCATTTCTGCATTATGAATTCTTCTCGCCTGCGATTGCTTGTCTTTCTGAACGAACTCAAAACAGCTGCTCTCAAAACACTTTGTCGCTCTGCTTGTTGTTGTCTTCTCATCTCTACGTGAACCGAAGGTTTTTTATTTCGTGCCACTTTCGCTGCACGGGGCTTTTGATTCCGAGGCATTTTTAAAGAAGAACAGAGTAAGAATTAAAACCAAAGAGTAAGATCTAAAATAATGAATGTAACCACAAAAATGACATCTTAATAACAATAAATAAATAATTCCAAACAGCTGAAACTATAGTCAATTGGATTGGATGTTGACGTGACCGTTGGTAATACATTGGAACGGTATTACAGTACTCAGGGTTGGAACTCCATTACTGGAATGCTAGATGGCGTTGAGAAAGCTAGATTTTTAGATTTTTGACAAAAAATTGTTTTTTATTTGGTAAAATGTTATTTCTAATACCTCCAAGTTTTATGATGATCGGTTAAATAGTTTTCGCTAGATGCTAGAAATCCGTGGAAGTTTGCCTAAACAACGTTGTGAGTTCATCGATACGAGTTGCCTATTCACTTTAGAATGCTAGCAAATGTTTCTTAGAAACCTCAAAAATGCGAACTGCTTTAGATATAAGCACATTTATTCACAAACTTATGACTAACATGATAAGAAGTGGAAAATCTGAAATGGAACATTGTTTTTATGAATGAATGCTAAAACAAAGTTCTCAGTTCTTCTAGTTGTCAATTAACTGTTTTTCAAAATTAATTGATGAAAGAAATCATGTTTTGTTGCTCATTTTTAGGAAATCTAGGAAATCAACGCAGGTGAATGTTTGACAAGAGAAAAATGTGAATATTCTTCATTAATCTCTTTAACCTCCAATTTGGTTAATATTATATTATAATATGGATATTATATTTACTAGTGTTTGATATTGCACAAATTTTCGTCTGATTTTCATCTGATTCATTTACACGTTTAAATCGCTCATACCACGATACGAAACAGATGAGAGGATATATTCACTTGAAATCCGAGGTGTGGCTATTAAATAACAAGGCTGACACTGCTACAGAAGAAATACACATACGCCATACTATTAATAAATCTGTATTGCCGTAGTCTTCTTTCGCACCAGAGTTGGTGTTTACTTTGTGAGCAATTTCTTATGAAATAAAACTTATTATTTATTGAAATAAGTGTATGGCAATAACTTTTTAATGACTAAAGCGTTTTCAAGATGGCTAAACAGATGATTCCCGCCCGGAACTGACAGAAGAAGGCTACCAGCACTGTTTTAAACAATTGAAGGTTCGCGAAAGATATAGGGATAGAGAGAGGTGATATTTTGTGAAAATATGAATGAAAATGAAATATTTAACAGTTTGAGGTTCGTTATTTAATATCATTACCTCATTAATGCTGCTATAAAAATTCATTTAGCACACGACTCGTGTTACGTCATGTATATTTATATCTAGTTCTCTCAAGACTCAAAGTAGGTTTAGATATTTCAAAATAATTGTGTGAACGTTGATATAAGCTACTAATTATGAAGCTTTAATAATATTTTATTTCTTTTGATATTTATTGGACCTAAATCTAATGAACAGAATTTGTCATGAATCGTACTATTTTCCGCCGATTAAAAGGTTTAATGGCAATCGTAAAATTTCATGTTGTTACATTAAAGGATGTTTGTATTTCAAAAATTACATCAATTTTAACTTCCTTATGCACGTAGTAATATTTTTTTTTAAATAAAAATTTTTAAGATGTTTTGGAAATTTCATTAAATCGATATAATAGAAAAAATTGGAATTGTTACTACATACAAACCAAAAAACAATGTGTCCTTCAGGACCTTAAAATTCCTTGCTTAACCAGCGATTCCTCGGTGAAGTTTTAACGACATTTAAACCACAGATATCGATTTTTTACGTTTTATAGAAGGGAAACTTGTTTAAATGTTATTGGAGGTAGTTTAGACTTTAATCTAATGTCACTGAGAATTCTAATCAAGCTTCTCCAAATTGTTAATTTTTTTGGGCATATTTCAATTAATCTATAATTGCTACATACACTAAATCCTTTTCTACACCAGCGCTAGCCTAGAAAGTTTTTGAATAGTTATTCGTTATCGTGTACAGTTAGATACTTTTTCAATTTTTCTCCCATAAGAACTATTGCTTCTTCCCTTTACCCTCCATACTTTGTATAAAGTATTCTGGTTTTGCTAAAACTACTGAAGATGATGATGAAGAAATTATCAAAATTGTCAATTTAATTCATGCTAATGTAGTATGTAGAAAAAGAGTTATATTTCCGCGAGGGTTCAACTGTGACCTGCAGAAAACTTCTTAGTTTAAACTAGATTCTTATCCATAGTTTAAACTTAAGTTTAATCTCCCGTTTTACCATAAGTTGTAAAATTGTACCTAGCATAACATGCTTATGGTTCCCAAAAATTAGAAGTTCCTATAAGATGATATTTAGCTTTCGAAATACAAACATGGGGTTTAACTATAATATGTACAATCTAAATACTCGTCAAAATGGTTTTTAATCAATAGATTTTCTTATTCATTAATTGAAACAAAATGAATTTAGCACTTTAACAACTTCTAGACCTAAGTTAATCCTTTATTTAGTTGACAACATCACCAAGAACATCAGCGAATGAATCTTTTAGGTAATTGGAAATGTATCTGAAAGCTCTTGTTCTAGCCTCTATCTACTATTAAGTATACTGTTGGTTTTTGAGAAATCATGTATCATAAGAGTCAAGATTTATTAACTTCGAGTATTATCACAGCATACGGTACATTGTCGAAGTAGTTTAGGTGAGCTACGGTGTAAGCCATGTATCTACCTCGCTAACACTTAAACTTATTGATCTTCACCGGACTGTATACCCGCCATGTAGCAAACAACGACTGCCTGAGGACTATGCGACTTACCTCTTCTAGTTTTAAGAAGCGTGAATATGAGTCGATGAACAGTCTCACACTTACAGAGAAGGTACTCAGCTGTTACATTTTTCTGATGTACTTTACATGGAACTTCACCGGACTGTTCCTAATGTTCTAGAAACAGCCATAATAATTAAGTAGAACAATTACGATAATTTCCCAGTGAAAATTAATATTTTTTGCACAAATGCATACTTTTGTGAATTGATATGAAGCCTTTGTCCAAGATAAATCATATGTTAAGTATTAATTTCACTTTGTATGTCTCGTAGTTTCATTTTTCAAAGCAAGCAGTGATAACATTTAATTTTCTGGCTTAGCAGTTTGCTACTATATCCGCTTTAACAGGATAAAGAACGATCGAATCCTTTGACCTCAAGTACAGATGAAAATATGCAAAAATTTTACAAATCGATGCATTCATAGGTGATGAAGAAGAATCATACAGACCCGTGCAAAGCATTTTAACAGATAATCTGTATTTCATTACAAAAATTTTTATCTTAAATGAAAGTTTGATTTCTGTTTGTGGCCATGAAACCAGCATTCAGAGTTTTAAATGGAATACCATGACTTACCTCGCCCTAAAAAGGTACGTCAATCAAATATTAAACATTAATGTCATGGTTGTTGCTTTATTGATTATTGGGATACTGTAAACTAATATTTGCGGGGAAAAAATGGCCCGAAAATCAACGAACAGCTTTGTTCCTAATTATGTCAAACAACCGATCCAATTTTTTTTATTTGGATGTTTAAAAACTCTTTTACCAGATTTACCACTTCTGGCTTCTTCAGATAATGAAAAATGTATTGAAATGTTAAAGTTTTGTGAAAATAAGAAGGCTACGACAGAGTAGATTGAAGTTATTTCGTAAGAAGTTTTTCAAAAATGTTTCCATGCATGGGCAGTACTTCAAAAGAGATTAAATTGAAATTTATTTCACCTGTTTACTTTATTTCGACACGCTTATATTAGCTGCATCTGCATGTGGGTGTGTTTATGAGCTTCTTTATTTGTAACTCCCCTTTGAACTAAGAGCGAGTTCGACATAGGATTCGAGCCTCTGATCTACGTGTTGGAAATCAAGCATTTTGAAAACCTTACCAACAACACCGTTAGGGCTCAATACAAGTTTCGAAGAGATGTAGGTATATGAGCAGCGAAGCCATTATACGAGGGTGGTATCAATTGTGAAGTTAAAAAGTGGAAAACGAATATAGTTAAAAAAACTGGCATACTCGTTTTTAAAGTACATCAAACTAAAAAGTTGATAATAATTTTTAAAATAAGCTTAAAACAATAATGGATGAAAAATACTAGTATTATTGTATTGTATAAAAATTTTGTGAGGCGCTCTGTTCCATATTTCTCGTACATTGAGCTCTCGACGTATTTTTCATTCATTATTGTTTTAAGCTTATTAAAAAACTTATTTTTAACTTTTTAGTTTGATGTGCTAAAAAGCGTGTTTTTTAATTTTTCTAAAACTATATTTATTAATAAAATAATTCCCCATACTTTCTGATTATAACTTGTGAGTTGGAAGTTAAGTTTTTTGGTGTTACTTTTTTTGGATAGCAATAAATAAGGATTCTAACGTAATAATCCTAAAATTCTCCTGATCTAATGTTTTAACAGTGTTTTATAGATATCTCGTTAACGCTAGGACACTTTCTTCGCTTCGTTTGTTCAATTGGAAACTATAATCTAGGTTTTTATCTTTCTTTGGTCGTATTTGTGTTATTATTAGATAACTACAAGATTGTAATAAATTATAAGCCTTCGTTCGACCGCAATTTTAAATGGTGCATCTTGTATGAAATTATAATTTAGTATCAACTAGGTACTAAACTAATTGTTGATTCACTTTGACATTGATCACTTTTATTTTAGGCAATAAGGACAAGGTAAGTATGTTTCTTGGCCAATTTTAATAACGGGTTTTTAAACGTCATGGTTATTTAACTTTTATACGCATTTTTATTTTTATTAAACGTTTATTTTAATACACCCAAAGGGGAGTATTGTAATACTAATTGTTGAAAATCGAGGTGATACAAAGTATCCATTGCCTGGATTTCAAAATTTAAATATATCGTGCCATCCTTCTGTCGTCGTCGTTGTTCAACCTAATAATAGAATACATTATGAGGAAAAGTTATAAAGTTATATTAACACTGTAGGCAGTAATGATTAACAGAAATACCAATATTTTGCTTATGCTGACAATATAGGTAGTACTGTTAACTAGATCATAAACAGAAATGCAAAAAATGTCTAGATAAATTAAAAGTGAAAGCCCTGCATATAAATGAACAGAAAACGAAAACAAGTAACTTATCAAGAAAAATAATGGATAATGGAAACGAATACTGTCTATTAGAAACAGAAATACTGAAATTCAAGAGATGGAAAAAGAATTGGAAGGAAAAGCAAGGCAGCAAGAATTATGAAATCAGTGTTGAATTCAATAAGATTATCAGTGCTCTAGTTCCAAACTATGGATAAAATCGAAAAATCTACCAATTAAAATAGAAGTATTTGAAGGAAAAATGCTGCTGAGAAACACTTCAGTATGATTAAGGGGTCTGGAGAAGAAGAGCAAATAAAGAAATAATGGTCGTTGAAAACGTTTTTAACACAGATAAAAGAAAGTTTGATTTAGAAACATGGGAAGAGGAACCAAAGAGAAGATCAAATGGAGAAATTTAGTGAAGTAGAGGTAACCATTTGCGCTGATTTTAATTTGAAAAAAGTTTCTTGAAATTGGCTGAAAATTGATTCTTCATCTCTCCTATTATCCGAATTTAGCATCAAGTAACGTAAAATTGGAAAAGTGGTGGACAAAATGTATGGAACTGAAATAATATTTACTCGTAAATATATATAATAAACGATACAAATATTCATCTACCTCATGGAATATGGGAATAAAATGGAGGACAAAAACATGACAATAACAACAAAAATTATCCAATCTTCATGCTTAAACATTTCTCTACACTTAACTATGATCAATCACTGGAAGAAATTATCTATCTAATAGAATAATAACAAATACTCACGAGTGAATTATAAGATCAATACAATCCAAAAGAAGTAGCACGAGACTTACAGATTAAAAACACAATTAATTCGAACAACTTTTATATGAAACATGATGGTATAAATAGTAAAAATAACAATTGTTAAATTTTAATTGCACATACCTAATTACTGCATAAATTCCCTGGAATTCACTACATAAATAATGAAACAAACAAACTTCTGTCTGTAAATAATAAATTGAAACAGACAACTAAAGTTCACTTTTTCACGGCCGCAAAACAACTAAATGTATTTTTGATCGTTTAAACTGTTTCAGAATTTCATATATTAATGGGTACGTAACGAACTTAAAATATATTTTACATTCACGTTCCTACGAATACGTTAAGTAGTTGTTATCTATAATAATAAAGGAACTAGTAAAGTTGATTAATTGATACAACCACAAACATTTTATCGCTTAATTATCTTACGGATAACACGACATCGAAACATTTGTTTGTTAATACTATTTAAGTAAGTAAATCGTTCATGAAATAAAATACAGTAAATCTTTAAAAACGTGATTGCAACCAAAACGTGGAAAGACGCAAGAGTCGGCTGGAAAGATTATGACTTCAGTATTTTAGGCTAAATTATTTTTTACTGCTTCTTCTACTCTTTTTACTATAACTCTCCATCCGTTTCTGTCCTTTGTTCTTTCTCTCCACTCAGTTAGTCCCACTCTTCCCACATCTGATGTAATCTTCCCTATCCATTTCTTTTTAGGCCTCTCCCTTCTTCGTCTAATTTCCTCTTCCTCCATTTGTGCTCTATTGGCAATTATGTTTGCATACATGCTGCACAGATGTCCCAACCACCTGATTCTTTGGATTTGACGATTTGAGTGTTATATATTTATTTCAACTCATTATTTCTTCTTTTCCATGACTCATTCTTTATTTTCACACCCTCAGTGCTTTCCTCTCCCACATGTTTTTCAGCACTCTTCTTGGTTAGCACCCAGAACTTACATTCATACAGTACCGTCCGTCTGATAATTATTTTGTACAATCTCATATTTGTTGCTTAGGAGATTGTTTTTGCTTTAAGAATATTATTCACGAACCCCATTATTCTACTACACTTTGCTATCCGATCTTCTAGTTCATTCGTTTAATCATTTATATTCGTAATTAGCATACCTAAATAGTCGAAGGGCTCAACTTTTTTAAAATGATATTCCTCGTTTTCGAAAGGTCTGTTTTCCACCTTATTCTTCCTTTTCCGTTGCATTTCCATGTATTAAGTTTTTTCGCCATTCACTCTGAGACCAAATATTTTTGATTCCTTTTCCAATCTACTATATCCTATAAGGCCCCCCTGCTTCAGTCCTCTTTTTCTTTAAAAACTCCTGATAACCTTCCTCCAGATAATACTTTGATATCAGTTCTAATCAAAGTCAGATTCGCCATTCTTATTAGTTTTCTGGGCAAACCTAAAAACCTAATACTCAAAAACTATCTTAAAAGGGGAAAAATCTCAAGCAGCAGCTATTACGTAGCATTACTTGAAGAAGAAAATTCTATTTCATCAAGACAATGCACCATGTCACAAATAAATAAAAACCCTGACAAAATTACTGGATTTCGAATTGTATCCATCGTATTCCCTACATTTTGACCACAGTAAATTTTTTCTGTTTTCAGGCATCAAGAGAATGTTAGCTAGATAGAAATATGGTGCCAATGAAGAGATTATCGTCGAAACTGAAGCCTCTTTAAGACTTTAAAATTTAAGTTTATCATCTCACTTGTTATTACTACACCATTCTTTAGAAGATTAAAGAGAAACGATGTTAAATTACAAACCTTGCCCTATTCCATATAGTTATTACACTAAACTCGATATTTCGATATTTGATCATCATTCGTCAGCTCAGTCAATCTCATTTCAAAGAAATTTCAAGGTTATTATGCCTTGTTTACTTCTAAATTATTAGATATCAGACTTTTTTACAATTTGGGGTGAAATAGCCAGCCAAATACTATTTTTGGTAAATGCCAAATATTAGACAACAACATGCTAAGTGCAGAAGCAAATCCATATTAGACAATCCTGGAACTCCCAAACATCTTCAACCAACCTTGGTCGACCAACCAACAGATTGAAAAAATAAGCAGAGTAGGTGTTTAGGCCCAACATAATCTGTACTAAGACAACGAAGCCAACTCATCCATTACAAGCAACGTATTGTTTCAAGGGCAACGGCACTATACAGAGTATTTTTTAATCGCTTGATCAAAGGAAACGAAAAATGATAATCCAAAAAACAGAATGCAATAGCTCACTCCAAATGAATCACCAGTAAACTCTGCGAGGCCAGATTAACATCTCAAAAAGGCCCTTTTATGTGACAAACTGTTTTCATTGTGAACGATTGGATCGAATGAACTAATTTTTATCACAAAATATCTAGCGATTATCACAGAAAAGGCGTTATTTTTTAACACAACAATATAAGACCATACTCTGTTGGACAAAAAATAAAGAAATGTCTTATCTACCATACTCGACCCATATCGCAGTCTCAGATTTCCACTTATTTCAACAGATTTTTGGTGGAAAAAAAATTTAAAACTTGGATGATGTCAAAATAACCATTGAAGATTTTATTCAAGAGCGAATCGGTTTTTGTCAGTCCGGTACTGAAAATTTGCACACTAGATAGCAAAACGCTGTTGATAACTAAGGTGATTATAGTACTGTTTAGAGAGGTAAAATTATACGTTTGAGAGTAATATAAGAAAGCGACAATTTTTCCAGATTCCTCTAACGTTTGCACCTAATTTTTTTTCGATAATAATCATATTTACAAAATATTACATATAACTTTTCATTAAGTTGATCAAAATATATAATAAAATATAATGTTACGAACTCGTCCACAACATGGACCGTGAAGCAGATCCTGTCCTGTCGTGATGGAAGTGTCTTATGTTTGGCGAATGCTACGGTTCTCGGAAACCGTTTGATATTGTTCTACACGTTTTATATATACAGCGGCGAATTGTTTATATTGTTTTCAGGAAAGCCTTTGTATTTGTTTGTTGGTTTACTTTCAAGAATCAAATGAAAAATTCTTTTTGGTATAAATACGTGCTTGTTTAGCAGCAAGAATATCAGTATATAATTCAATGTCATAGTGAACAGATCGAACGTAAAAAGTAACCGGCAAATTTAAATAAATTATATAAGTAGTGATAAGTTAATGATTATAGTTAAGTATAATAAAGTATATAGAGTAAAGTAAAGTAAAGCAAATAAGTTAATTTCTATTGCAAATATATCAAAAGCGATTAAGAACAGATTTAGAGAACATTTCATTATTTATATTGTTTAATTTAGACTTTTTATATCTTCTTTTGTTTTTAATAATATTCAGAACTATCTAACTATAAATCAGTGAAATGTATCTATACTTTCAACTGACATCTTGTTTCTGTGCCAAAAGAACAATACGAGTTTTATTGATTATTGTATTTCAAAATTGAAGACATTTAACATCTGTTAATTAATTTATAAGTAGAAGTAACTTAAAAAACTCAAGATTTATACTGACCAGTTTCTGTGGAATCCTTGCTTAATTAGCTATTCTATTTTTAAATGTCAATCCATTCCTTTAATTTGAATTATGTCGTATAGAAATGTTTTGAAAATGAATTCTAATTAACTTATCAACAGTCATATGCAATTCAAAATGTTTACACATAAAAAACATCTTAATATATTAATCGTACCACATGATTTTATGTGCAATATAATCTCATGAGCTCAATTTTGGCGATGGATATTATCAATAAAATGTACGCTTATGGATTTCGTTTGCACGCTAACATAATTTACTTTATAAATTTGACCTTTGTTGTATTTAAACCGATAAAATTTTATTTTCATAAGACTCTTTCACATGGAATTCGTTGTTTTTGAGTAGCAATGTGGTTGCAGGGAAATATGTTGTTAACCATTTTTTTCACATAATTATCTCAAATATTACATAGGCTTATTGGGCTTTTTAATATTTGATATACATCATCAAATATAGCTACGATTGTTTATAAAGTTGTTCGTTTTTATCATTAACAAATATCTTTTTTCTTGAACGAGATTTGGTTATCTCGTATACATTAGTTAAGTTTATATAAATAACTTTCAAGCAACTGCAAAATCAAGCGATTAGGTCAATACCCAAGAATATTTTATGGATTCAGAAACTTTGCAAAAATAAAAACAAATGAGAAAGACTTTAAAACAATAAAAGAAAACGACACTGCTTCTGAGAAAGTTAACATAATTTTTTTTTCAAATTTATTTAAAATGCACTAAAAATTGAAAAAATATCTTTACGTAATCTGGTATACTTGTTTTTTGAGAATGATGCTGATGATAACAAAGCTGAAAAAATATATTGTGAACATAAAGGTACAAAAAAATTGGTCATATAATACTTTCCAATAATTAAAAATCCGCTATAATTTTGAAAAAATAGATGTGAAATCATACATTATGCTCTTTTATACCCATTAAAATCATTTCCAAACTTCACATTGTAGATTTGTCTCTATGACAATGAATTTTAACTTTATTCTATAGCGGATGTTTCAGGTAATTATTAGAAAGTAACAGATCGTATTTGTAAAACTTCCCTTCACACTTCTGTACCTATATGTCACAATATACTTTTTCAACTTTATCAGTATTCATTATATAAATCATTCTTAGAAATTTTCTTTTTCTTTTTTTAGTGCATTTTCTCTATGAGGTGTAGTTTTGAAAAAAAATATTTCATTTAATTTTTCTATTTAATCTAGTTTTAGTGTAAGTTTTTTGGGAAAAAATTTATTATAGAAGGCGGTATATTACAGTATTTCTTTTAAATAATTTCTAGGGAAGTCTATTTATTTATTTCTTGTGTTTCTTTTTGTTCTAGAACTTTATAAAATTCTATTTGTGGTATATAAATAAGTTTAGGTAGCGCACTAAGTTTAGTTTTAAATAAATAGTCGTAGCGAAAAGAACGAATTAGTAAAAGTAATCGCAGAAATTGTTTACGTGATATTTATAAGTAAATTATTATTAAGTTAAGTGTATTGTATAGTGTGTAAATAAATTAAGAACGTAAGAGTCAGTGTTTATTAATTCACCCAACGAATAGAGAGTGTAAATAAATACGAAAAACGTTACAATAGTTAATAAAAATTTGATTCGGTAATTCGTTTGAGGTTGACGCAAGCCTTATAACTATTCGTTTTGCCATTTTGAATAAATTATATAAAAAATACAATATTGATTGTATTTCATTGATATAAAAAAATATTACCACAACTGTAAGCAATTAGTAAGAAGAGGCTGATACATTCAGCTGCTTAGAATAGTTTGCTAGTCTTTCTGATACCGGTGGAAAGAAGAAGGGAGAGTATCTCATATGGGACAAAAGTTGGAAAAGTATTTATCTGTATACGATAAATAACAGTTCAAAAACCTTCCTGAACGGCGCTATTGGAAACATGAATATAACAATTGGAGATGAATTGAAGTATACCGAGTAAAAAAATTTGAAATTATAGTTTATTATCAAATATTTCAACAACTTGACTCGTACAAATGTGTGAAAAGTAAAATTTAATCTATCGCTGATTTGCAGCTTCCACGAGAGCGCGAGTTTTCTCCTTTCGTTCACGTCTCGTTTTTCCTAAACTTGACGTTTTGGAAAATATCATGGGTGATATTGAGACGACATACATTGCAACCTCATATCGTTTTTGGTTTGAATAAGTTTCTATTTTAAAATTTAGAAACAAGGTCACGAATTATAGAATGTTTGCAAAACTACGACTTTAGATAACAGAACGATAAAGCTACGACTAAAACTGACGTATGAAGTATGAAAAATTTATTCATCAACATTCATATGCTCAGTAGATGATCATCATAATATTTTGAATCAAACCTAATACAAAAAAAGAAGAACAAAGAAGAAAAACAATTCAGAGTACTATTTGACGCATTTGCAGCTATCATTAGCGAAGATATTGGAACCGCAGTGTTTGATAATTCCAACTACCCTCCATCAGATCGCATGTTTGAGGATTTGTTTCAAATTAAACATAATCGCAACGGACACTTGGAATAGGGAATGATGGAGAACTTTCAAATTTTATTTTTAGTTATATTTTAAACAATTCAACTGTTTTTCAGTTGGTGAGAGTTTATGTAACTTCGAAAGTCTAAATTGACTGGACTAAAAAGAAGTTGCTTCAAATTATAAGGAGCTTGAATTAAAATTCGAGTAAGTTATTCCATGAAAACTCTAAATCATGACCTTTATGACCAAAGCGAGTTGTGGGCAACAAAAAACAATTTTTATTTCAATTTGTAAACTTTGTAAATATATTTTCAGAAATTCCAATATAAAAATTCTATTATACCATTATTGATGTCTATTATAAATTAATTATTCAGTGGGACAGAATTGTTTGTTATTTTTTTCTTCAACAAAGTTTTTGCTTTTTCGCTTAAAAATAAAATGACTATAACTGCTATAAAAATTTATTCATCGCATCTTTTTGTAACACATCGTATAAAAGAATTAATTTCATTTGGTAGTTATAGATATAGTTAATTAATGACTCAATTATTCTATTCTTATCTGGTCATCTAAATTATAAGCAACTGAATGTGGCATTTTTATTCGGACATCGTAATTTTTTAATTGACATTGACGATTTGAATTTTGAAAAAAATGTCGCATCATATCTGAATTACTTAATGGGAGTGTATATCACTCGTGACCTAAGAAGCCATTGTAAATTCCTAAATTCATTATAAATAATATCAGATATCACATAATAATGGAATAATTTTTTATTAATTAGAAGAAAAAAATATACAAATCATAAGAAATGAATTTAAAGTATCAACTCAGTTTGATTTATGAAACCCACATCGCACGTGATCTAAAAAATTATTACATTTACAAATTTACTATAATTATAGAAATTTAATCAAATATATTTCGATATGAATTTGATTAAAATATTTATCAGTCGAATATTTATGACGTGTTCAAAATTAATCAAAATTTCGTTAGAAAAAAATATATAAATTAAAAACTAGTTATAAACGAAGCTTACCCTTATAATAAAAAAAAATTAAACGGAGCTCACTGTTTTAAATCACCACACCTATGAAGCAGCTGTTGTAATGAATTGAGATGGTTAACTAGAATTTTAGTCACATGATTTTCCAAACACAACGCTGAAGTATGTATACTTAAGACGAGGTTATACGAATTAAAACAATTGTTTGATAAGCTGATTATATGGTCTGGATATATTTTGATTCACACAAGATTGTGGATGGATATTTTTTATATTATATTAACACTATCTATAATTTATTGAATCAATAAAAATCGTTCACACTCGTTGATTTTGTTGTTGATTCAGTATTAGCGTCACGAGCCTCGTGATGATTTTTATGACATTGTTAATTATTCTTACAGTGAAAATCATTTATGATAGCCTTTTACGGTACAGGATAGCAAGAACACTTAGTTTTTACACTTTCGATTTTCAATTTGATCATGATTCGTGTTTTGAATACAAAAGAACTTTTTAATATACGAGGTGCACTGCGAATTTGAAGGAGAGTATAACAGAAAAAACTTTATTGCTTTTGCTTCACTTCAATGATACATGATAAACATGAAAATAAAGATGACCAGAGAATCAGCACAAGAAGGATGAGGGTCTAACTAAATACTCACAACGCATGCGCATATGGTATTTCAATATACTACTCTTGAATAATGAAGGAACAAAATGTCTTGAAGTGCTGCAAATCCTCAAACATTTTCTTTGATATGGGTCGAACGCCATCATATGCAAATGAACGTAAATAAAAATTGTGAGATGTTTCCTCTTCGGGGTAGTTATAACAGTCCATTGTACGAGTTTCTGTGAAGAACCATTCGGGGACGTTCTCTCACAAATTTGATTTACCGTATTCGCCTACTTTTAAATGAACATCTCTTGACATAATATGTGGAAAGAAACTTTATCCAACACTTATTCACAGTCTATAACGACAAAAAGCTCTAGATTAGAACGTGAGATAAACTTGATGAACTTAACCAAATCGAATTGAAAATACGACAGTGATACTATTTAATAAAATGAACAATAGAGTGCAGTATCCTAAAACAGTGTAATTGTTGTTTTTTATTTTGTTCGCCACACAAATGATTACTCACGTCTTACCAAAATAAAGAGTAAACCTCATCAGCGCCCTTTTTCCCTGATGTTTCTGGATATGTGGAAAAAATTAGAGGGGGCATCATTGGTACTCATGTTTGGATTATTAAAAATTTGGATAACAACCTTAGTATTGACTTACTGAGATATCAATTTTTCTGATCGTTTCCGATTATAAAAAGCTTTACTTTTTCTTCACTGATATTTTTTTTCGATATTTATGTTTCCCAACTTCGAGTTTAAATGAAGCTTTGTTACCTCTTGGTTGCAGGTATCTGCCAACTTTCAGAGAATTCAGAGCTTCCATTTGCACTTTGTGCTGATCACAAAAGTGTCATACCTCGGTAACCAAATCCTGTATCAAATTTTCTATTGAACAACTCCCTGGATTTTTTTAGAAAAACATAAAACAACTTGTTTTGCCTCGAGCTATGTTTTCAACGCATGTCTTTAAGGGCATTTGTTGTTTCAATTTCTCTTAGCTCACCATTTCTAATCTCATAGGAATAAGAGTATGCGTAAAAACTTACTTCATTTTCAGACATTTTAAAACGATATCGAGTTCGCAGGTAATAAGGCCACACATTTACGCAAATTATTCATCATATGACTTGATGTCATTAAATCTTTGAATGATCACTTTTTGTTCTTCTTCTTCTTAGCGTACCGTATCAAGTCCCCTTGAAGTTGGCGATCAGCATGGCAAAACTTTCCCTATCTTGACCTAGTCTACATAACTGTCCTGCTTCTCTTATCCCAGTCCATACTCTAATATTCTTTAACCAAAAGGCTTGTTTCCGTCCAATTCCTCTACGCCTCAACTTTACCCAACATAATCAACTGGAGGATATTAAACCGGCTTCCACGCATTATTTCTCCCAAATAAGCTATTTTCCTGCACTTAATGTTATCCACCAACTCACGAACCGCGTTTGCTCTGTTAAACTGCATCGTTTGTTAGCATATCTGTCCACGGTATATTGAGCATTTTATAAACCATTCAAAACGTAAGCCTTTACTACTTTAACACTAATCTCATGAGTATATAACCTTATTTTCTTACCAGCATCTCGCGTCTAGTCAAAGGAAGATTGCATAAATTTTCATCTGTCGTAACCATAAGAACATTAAGAAAAGGGCACCCTGACTCAGTGTATCCAATAATAGTTTGAGGATCTTGAACCATTTAGCTTACATTCACGAACATCCTTTTCCACTGTCTAGTTTAAGAGCTTATAGCTTTCTACCCCCATCTTTTGTTCTGAAAACAGTTATGCTAATGTTTTCTACAAGGTGTTTACAATCCAAAATTACTGTAACATCAACTTTTCCTCCTGTGGTTTTCATTTAAAATATCTGTTCGACTGGAATGATTATTCATTGGAATTATTATTCTTTATAATTTGAGTTTATTATTAATATTGATACTTTATTTCGTTTCAGCATATTTTGAAATTTTACCTTGTGAAATAAGACGAGCGATACGGTGCATTCGCAATTGTTGCAAAATATTTGTATCGCCCTGGCCGGTTGTCAAGGTGTTCAGCTGAAAGGGGCGTTTACACTGTTCAAGTGAGTTGATCAAGTCAAGTGACATGCTTTCAATTGTGGATAAAAACATATTCTTAAAATAAATACATTTGATTTAAGATGGTAAAAGTAATTGCAGTTAAAGTTATTCTCGAAATAAGTTAGTTCTAATTGAAGTATTGTGCGTAAGAAAAAAAAAACATAATAGGAACAGAATATGGGTTAGATAGTGGATAACTCACGGTGGTGCACAATAAGCTTAAAATAACCTTCTCTGTAAACTTAAGCTTGGTTTTAGCCAAAGTTAAAACTCAATTGAAATTAAAATTAAACTAAAATTTCTTCGTAGTATTTTTTGGCTTCTGCAGTAAATAAAAGTAAACCAATAAAAGCGTGGAAAGTTCCTGATTTGTCTACCAGTGTTTCATCGTCTAAAGGACATTGCTGACTTTCAGACTTTGCTTTTTCCTATTTTTTTATATCAGCGGAAATCGGCGCATCACGCAAATAATATTTCAATTACTCAAAAAACAAATATGTTGTAACCAAAAAATTATCTGCTAATACAGACTGACCTAACGGCTTCTGCGCTTATAACCTCACAAAATTAAGGAATTAAACTAAAAAGTTAAAAGTTGACGAATTCTTAGTTTAATTTAAATTTACTCATAATTTTCTACATAAATCACAAGTACTGTTTTAGTGTCTTTAAACTAATAATTTAATTTGTTATTTTGATGGTAATTTTCAGCTTTGATTGCTTTACTAGAATCAGTTAATTTAAAATCGGTACAATAAGCAGTATTAGAAACTAAAGCTTTTATTCTCTTCTTTTGAATTCCTTAAAAATTAACATAATTTAGTTACATAATAGAATGTTTTACTAAATAGTATCTCGGTTGATTGTTTTTGTGTTCAATTGATTCTCTTATGCAGTGATCATAAGAATGCTGTGCATTGAAGTAGCTCTTCTTCTTCTTCTACTACTTCTTGGAGATCTGTCGATCTGTTAATTCTGAAGCTGCCTCTGCATCTTTTCCTGAGAGGTGGATTGCCAACTACCTTTCCACCTTTTAGGTGGTCTCCCGGGAGGCCTTGAGTCGGGCGGGTTGTTTTCTAGGATTATTCTCGGAAGTCTGTTCTCGTCCATCCGGTTACATGGTTGTACCACTGCCTCTTACGTTGTCTTCCCCATCTCACAATGTCTTGTATCCCGCATTGCTCTTTAACATCTGTATTTCTTACTCTGTCTCTTCTTGTTTTCCCAACTATTGTTCTCAATGTTTTCATCTCGGCCACCCTCAGCATTTGTTTCGTCTTGTTGGTGTCCTCGCGGACATTACGGGTCTGATACAAGTCTGGAGTAGCTCAATTCTTATAATTGTTCCATATACTGATCACAAGAGCATTGCATATTTCAATAATTTTGAATGGTTGTATAAGATGGAGTAATTCATGTCTCTTCATCAGTAGATTATTGATGTTGATGGGACACATTGCGATATCTTCTACTTCACGAACTCCTGCCATGCAGGTAGTATGAATTGCTTTTATTCTGTTCTTCACCTCGCCTGCCGTCATCGGTATTTCTAATTCTAGAATGTCAACCATTAATTATGGCTCTTGATCTAGCATCTCCATTTATATATTCAATACGTTTAGTATTCCATAAATACTCGTATTTCTCGTGAATATTTATAAAGTCACTTGATATATCCTCAGACCATCTAACTGTCACCGTTTTCCTTTTCGAATCCTTTAACTTGATAAACTCGCTTGAACAATGGAATAATCCTGAAGACTACAATGCTACAGGAAACGTTATAAAATTTAAAACTGACACTTAAAACCGAATTAATTTGTACTACTTTTAATAAGTGCAAATATGCACTAGCTTATACCTAATTATGTATATACGAATTGAGGATTCAACAAAACCCATCCGTTTTTTTTTCAATAGGAGACTACACAGTATTCGTGTCGAGCAATAATGTTTATAAGTCTCAAAAATGATTTGATAAATTAATTACAAAGTCTCTCAGAATAGCAAGATAACTTTTTTACAACTAACACAGCCTTGATAGTTCGTTTTAGGGTTTTTTTCAATTTTGTATCGAAGTTTTACATTGGTGATGAAAAGTATAAATATTTGTCTCACCCGGATCGATCGTTAAAGGCTTCATCTTTATCATGGAGCCTAGAAGAAAGAGATACATCTCTATATACTTTAGCATATCAGAAACAGTTTAAAAAACGTTGATATCACGTTTTCGTGTCGCTAGGAGCTAAGGTACTGATCTGGATTATTGTTATTATCACTACTATAGTAAAATTAGCACTCCAAGGCACCCTATTTCAGTTGATAGAAGACAAAACAGAATGTGTCGAGTATTGAAGTCGAAATGGTTGTTTCGTTATTTTCGTTATAATGAATGAATATTTGAAATTTGTTTCCCTGTATGTAAACGATATTGATGTTTTCTGTAAACAAATATCAAATAACATCATCTCACAATTTATTTTCATATTCATCTCATCATATCTATTTTATCTAGATGATTAATTGCAATATAAGGTAATGATAAAAATCTCAATAACAACCGTTTAACCAATAAACCAACGTGCATTCAAATTGAACGTCACTATACATTACAAAGCTGTTTACTACTGGGGTTCCACTCTTGGATTAGCATAGATATTTAAATCGAAATTAGTCAGTATGGATAGGTATATTTTGGAAGCTTATAAACTCTCTACTCTTAACTTTTATCCTGAAAACAGTTTTGCCACTTATTAGAATCTAAATTAACCAGTACAAAAACATTACATTCAACAGCAATAAACATAAACAGAACAGTCAAATGTTGCCATCATCACAAAATGAAGAAAAGGATAGCTGGCTCAGTGTATCCAACAATAGTTTGATGACCCTCATCCTTCTTACCATGGATAGTTCTACTTTGGAAGCTTATAACTCTCTACCCTCAACTTTTATCCTGAAAACAATATTGCCACTTACTCATTAGAATCGAAATTAATCAGTATGAAAACAAGAGCAAGAAGGTGTTCATCGAAACCACAAGAATAATTGTTAAATACTTGACTTATGAAAATCAATGGTGACAAAACATTACGCAGATAATTTAAAATAATACTATTTATAAAGATGCTAATATATTGTGTCATGTTGCTGATTAACTAGTATTATTTATTACACAACTCATTTAGTTGCTTATCGATTTAATTCCTTACAATTATCAAAACTCTTTACAGAATAAGTACTGTTATCCAACATTTTTAATGGGAACCAAATCTTTATATGCTGACTAAATGATTTAAATTATGTAGCTAACTAAAATTAGATTGTTTATTTTTATTTATCTTTATTTTTTATTGGTGTAGTTTTTGATTTTTGGATCTGGATAACTCTAGCAGTCAAATGAACGATTATTAATTAATATGGAATTAACAAATTCATTTCTGAAGTCGACCCTGTAAACAACATTGACAAGCTAGCATGGAAAATTGTTTCCGAATAAGCGTGATAAACATTTTACCAGCAAAGGACGTGGTTTCAAGGCTTAAATATGAATAATTTATTTCCAACAAGCTAAAATATTTAAATGGTACTTATTTAAGGTTGTTGTCAACAGAATTTTTTGTAAATCCATATATTCTGAACTCTTATCGTTCCAACGAACCTAGTGAAATATTTAGCAGCGTTTTGAGTAATACTTTTATTGCTTTTTTATTAATACAATACTATATATATATATATATATATATATATATATATATATATATATATATATATATATATATATATATGCTTTTATCTAAATGCTAATCAGACCAAAAATATCTACAATCACAATAGATTGAGAAGATGAAAATATAAAATCCAGACTAGACCTAATAAAGGATGGATCTTGTTCTCTTTCCGATCGCAGTGCATGTACAAACTCCTTAGACCGGGGACACAAAAAACAATGGTTGAAAAGAGGAGAAAGTAGTTTTGCAATAAGGAATTGAACACATAATGATTAACATTTCACTCAAGGTAATTATGATTTAATAGTAACAGAATACAGTGGAAAAACTTTCTTGGAATAGAATTAAACGTCCTCTAGATAAATTTCGTCAATCTTAGAATCTAAGCTGGATCCAATTACTTCAAGTTCCTCTTGAAATTCTTGAGCTCCAGCAGATCTTAGGAGAGCATAAAATGGTTTTGCATCTTGTGGAACCAGTTCAAGAATGTCTGTAGCCAAAGAAGAGGCGGTTCTATTTGTTTCAAGATAGGTTTTAGTTCTTTTTCCTGCTTTTTCAATGGAAATCTCCATATACTGTGGATGTGAGACGTGTTTTTTCATAAACACCGTGTTGTCACTCAGCTTATATCCTCTTTATTAACCTCAGTTGTATGGTTAGTTATCGCTTTTTGCATATTGCTGGATTATATCATATCTGCACTCAACAATAAACTCTTGCTTTTAAGGAAAGACCTCATAACATCTGAATAGTTATCGACGGCGCAAAAGTTTTGATGAATTTTATTATTATTAGGTAGGAAACTGTAATCCGAAAGCAAACATTTTAAGGAGATTTACTTCAGAGAAGAAAGATATTGCAAGATGTGATTAAGAATCAAAACAAACTTCTTGTTTCGGTTCTGGCCTCCTCAACAATCAGACTACAAAAGTAACCTTTTCACGGGCGCTTTCATAGTTTCATCCACAATTTATTGACTTCTCTTATAATAAACAATTCTAGTAGGTTACTTTGGAAAAGGATAGATTTTTTGTAAATCGATAGTCAATATTTCTGCTGTTTCGTCCCCTTATGTGTATTTATCAAATTTATCTAAAAATAATTTTCAAATACCTTACTAATAATAGCAATTGCTAACCTATTCCTCTTGTATATGTGGTACAGATCATTATTGTAAATGTCTTGAAGCAGCATTCGCGATTAGTTGCTTAGAACTACCACATATAAATGACGAATTTCTCTGGGGTTTGGTAGAATATTTTTACATATTGTTCTTTATCTAATAATAAACGTTTTTCAACAGAAATCTTAATTTTTAAAGAGATTGTGGCTTAAACGATTGTTTCATAACATCGTCTAAGATTTGCTTTGAAATATGTTGATCACTTTGTATACAGGTACTTATACAGGTATGTATGCATCGAATTTCCGGTACACGTACACATTCTCACTTTCCGAGTGTATGTGCGTGAGTGCAGGTGGCTATGTGTGTTTTTATGCATGTATGTTTATGCGAGTGAATAAATTTCTTTTTGTATATATGTTTCTATGTATATACTAGTTTTTCAACAAAAAACTCGTGTCTTAAACCCAATATAACCAACGCGTTTTCGAAAACTCAAAAATGTATAACATGTTAAGTGTGTCAAGTGTCGATTTCCTATTTAGCATTACATTTGAAAAGGCGTTCCCTCCAAATTCTTCCGCCTCAAATCCCTTCCGAGGTGGTGCCCCATTTCCGAAGATTCTTTTTTTAAAGGAGATTCATTGTAAAAGCAATTTAAATAGTTGCATTTAATTTATCATATATATTAAATAACTCCTAATTTTTGTATTGCTTATTTGAGCGGAAACCGCATATTTAATACTTCCTTTTACCACAGTTTTCAGTTCGTTTATGTGTCCTTGAAATATTTAGACCAGTTTTTTTGTTGGTAGATTTTCACAATGAGTTGCACATAAACATATAGTTACTAACTGTGCCAAAAGTTATTTCTCACGATTCCCTATATTTCTGATTTTACACACCTACGTGAATATTTAGACTATTTAATGAAAAGTAAAACTAGCTTTTTATTGAGGTCGTTGTATTTTTATCCAAATCAATAACGACTATGTTTATACATGAAATTCAATAACTGTATTGATCGGCAATTTAATTATTACTAAAAAATGCAAGATATCCGTAACGAATATTTTTAGTTTCATTGCTAGTTTCACGTATAATTTTTATGTGCATAGAATCCCCAATTATCACAACAAATTAAAACGTCTATTATCCATAGAAATTCGGAAATATTTTCTAATTATAATGTAGAAAAACATCGTATTTGACTGGGATGGTATGAGAATAAAAACAGGATTCATGAACAGTATCTATTAGATCAGGTTGGTACAACCTTCAGTTATCTAAAGGCCAATCTAAATACAATACATAAATGTGAAACCAAAGGCAAAACATTTTTTTTTCACTCGCTATTTCCTTCCAATTCGCGGCTTCTAGTACTTTTAGATCTTCGTATATTTGGATTCCCTCTCGGTCTTTTTTCTATTGGGCTCCTCTTAATGATTCTTTTTAACAGGGACGAGCCAGAGACATCAGCTTCGTTAATTATTATTGGCCTTATTATTGTCTTGTAACCGCTTAATGTATTATTTTTACAGGAATCCATAGTAAATTTTTCTTGTACTACTGAGCAGTCTTTGTGGGGTAGCGCAGGTGAGATATATCTTGGCATGACCATAATTACCCCAAAGTTTGTTTAGTTAGTATTTCATGAAGAGCTTGACGAAAAATTATGTTATTTAAATCATTGAGACGATTATCAATATTATCACGTATTTGCTACAATCAAAATTTCTTTAGATGCCTCTTTTTCTAATCAGATTTGTGTTCCAACTTTAAATTCATAGTTTTTAATGTTATGATTATTTCAAAAATAGTAACTCTTCTCTCCATTATACTTACGAAGTACGATCAACTGACTAATTAAAAAGAAAAGAAACTTTTAGCGACCAGAAACTCGTGATCGAAAACCGATTTGTGGCACAGCGTGCATTCTTCAAGTCTCTTTCAACGCACGTATTTTTACGATCGATCTATTGATCTCTTGTTATTTGGATTTTGTTCCTCTTGGAATGAACTTTGATTGGACTACGTCTTTATTATCGTAGTAAACAACAATCATGACTTTGAATGATTGCCTTTGTAGGGTAAGGTGAATCATTATTCTTTGCAAATTTTATATACACATATTCCCACGAGATTCTTAGTTCTTTAGTAAGCTCTAGAATAATCATACGAATACCACAAATTTTCAATTGTTCTTGTCGTCCAAAGCCGTCCCGATCATTCCTCGTCCTTAAATCCATTTATTTTCACTTCTAAATGCTTATAAATAGTTTTCTCTGTTATTACGTTGTCACTATAGAGAAATGTAGTGAGTTCGTTCAGCACTTTTTTAATAACAAATTATAATGTTAATGCATTGTTCAAGATCCATGTTTCACGACAGACATTGCAAACCCGATACCAGGAAAGCGACTATGACAGTTATGAACAAAGTACGACCCCCGGGCTAAATGCGACCCTCCTGCCAGTCGAATGCGGCCCGCCACAGGGTTTTCAATGAAACTACAAAAACATGCGTGGTACGTAGAGAGAGAGTGAAGACTTCGTCAACGGAGGGTGAGGAAAGAGGAAAGCACCGATGTACTACCTGTCTCATAAACGAGTAAACGTAGACATTGACGTGTGAGTTTGCACTTTGCAGAGTGGAAACTTCGCGTAGGCGGATTGTTATCAAAGTCAGTGTAGTTAGGACAGTCAAAGACCTAGGAGCTTACGTGTTTTTAAACCTCTGACAGGCGCAATATGATTCATAAACTGAATGGACGCAACTCATCTGAGAGATGCAGTACATTTCTAATTATGGCTCCGGTTTTTGAATTTTGTGGAATACTCATGAGGCATTGTGATACAAATCCAAATGATTCCATGATGATGATCCAAATACCATAGTATTTTGAAACGTTTTGTTTAATTGGTACAGTAAATCTAGATAATTCTCCCTATTGCCCTTAAGAAAACCCCTAATGGATTCGATCAGAACACACCCAGCGCACCGAAAAAATTATATTTGGGAAGGGAAATTTATTATTCTATATTTCTTTTATGGGAAGTTAACCGCTGAGCAATATATGGAACAACTTTGTATGACAGTGCCGCATTTCCAGATTCAAATAATAGGGAAAATTTTACCTAATTATTTACAAAGGATTGGACCATATGGTGGACGGCCATTTATTCTTGAGTTTTTCTTATGTTAATATTATCAAATCGAGTGCATGACACAAGAAATTTTATTCTCTTATTATTAATGAAACCGTTTCACTCAATATCCGTCCTAACCTCTCAGTTCTTCCAAGGATTGCCGATCACTCAGTAGTACCTCAGCCAGATAGAGTAATCTGACACATTCTTTGAATACAGCTACCTCTGTAGGATTTGCGTCTCTAACTCTTAGAAAGCGATTAGGAAGATATATGGAGGTCTACTCTCTGTTGTCAAACTCAGAAACTTGTTAGACCAAAATATATTCTACTCATTTTATAGATTAAATGTGGCGAAAGGTTTACTTGGATAAACTATGAAGGATAAACCTTCTTTGCAACGAAGCTGTAGCCGTTTTCAAGGTCACCTTCACGACACTTCATGAAAAAACATAACAACGCCACTCATGAAACTATGACTGAAGAAGAACGAAAGTAAAAAGCCGGAGTTTTTGTTTGACCCGATATATAATTTTTTGTTTCATCTGTCTCTTCCTCTAAAAAGATCGCCCATATCTGGGCTATGGTATTAGAATGAAAAACAAGAACTGTTTGTCTTGTTATCCGATGTTATGAGACAAACTAGTTAAAATAGTTGAAGCTCAAGTTATTTCTGCTATAAAAATTCATTTACTATATACCCTTTTCTACTACTCTATTTATAAAAAATGATTTTTTTATTATTTCCATTGCAATACAAATTAGTTTTCTCAGTTTAGAAAGAAAATAAATACAAATTAGAGCTTCATCTTGTATGAAGGACCCATTCTCTTTTTAACGGGGTTGAAATATACCTATTCACTACACGAAAATGACAAAACAAAAAATTTAGATCTCAAACAAATCAAAATATTCTATTATGAATACTTACTCCAACCACAATAAATTGTAAACAAATAACCTGTTCACGGAAATTCGTAGCAATCACAACAATTTCTATACGTTGAATAAACATTCAAGTCAGGTGTATTGATGACCTTTGCAAAATACTAGATCTAATTCCATCGTAGACGCAGCGATTATTAACGTGAGGACAACTAAGAATCAGGTTTAGTGTACATCTTGTCTAGGTAACAAACGATTTCTATAAATAAATGTTTTGTCTGGAACGCTCACCTATTTGTTGTGTCCCCTTAATTCGTAAATAAACACTGCAAAATATTTTTGACGTCGTTATTCTAACGTTTTTTATTATTTCCACTAAACGATCGCATAAAGTGACAACTAAATAAATTATATCGTCAATCCGCGCTTCATACTACAATCGAAGTAATACACATTTCGCTATTCGTGGACAAGTCGATTTTGACTCTTATCGACACAGGGAGTTGATAGATACACTTGGAGTCCAAGGAATTATTTTTCCGTATAATTTAACGATATTTCCAGGTAGAGTTTATTCTTTTTATATTGATAAGTGGTCGTTTTATAGGCAATACGTCTTTATTATCATTTAATTCAATTGTAGAATAACACGGTTGTCCGTGAGGTAGAACTTGTTGATATTTTTTTTCTTGTTGATTGTAATAAAGAGCGACTGTATCTCAGGCGGCCCCTAGACCCTACAATAACATTGTACAATATATTTCATTGAACAATAAGATTAAAAGGCGCTTAGTAATAAAATATTAAAATAGTATTATGCACACGCGCGTGTACTTCTCGTCAAGACGAAACAGAGACTAAAAAATATTGCGTAATACTGACCCTACACAATGCAATGGAAAAATATGATGCAATAAAAATTAAATCCACTCAAACTTTTGTTCAATCATTGTGCAATCATTGCACAATAAAGTTGATTGTTTAGGGGCCTTAGTCCAATTCTTGAATCAAATAAACGTACATACATACAGAGCGTTAAATGAATTTTTCGCGAATAATTGAATTATCACAAGTTAATGTTATAATTTCATTCTTGATATAAGATATTGGCAAAAATATGAGTCGATAAATCATTCTATCCAGGTGAAAAATTGGAAATTCTTATAATTGCAAAGTTCTTGTTGAAGTCCCAGCTTTGAGTTTTTCTTTTCCTTTTTTCTTGAAGAGATTGAGGTTAATTAAGAGCTGTATTCATAATTCTGTCATAAACAACATGTTGATCAGTACTATCAAATTTTAATTTAATATTATAAACTGTTGACATCACTTAGTTAACAAGCGTTAAAAGTGATGAAAATACATTTTTAATATAATAAACATGAAAAGTTACTAGCTGCTTGTGTTACTATGCTATACAAAAGACATAAAAATTGAGTTCATTCCAATATTGGTAATATAGGAAAAAAGAATAAAAATATAAATATTTGTAAATACATGAGAGTCTCATTTATATGTTTCACATCAAGATTCATATACTATAAAACAATATTGAGGAACTCAACTATATTTTGGAAATTTACTTCACCTTTATTAAAAACAGATATTTCTTTGTCTTATTTTTTTCCAGAATTTATGCAATCAACGCTTTTATTTGAGAATTAAATTCAGTAGTTCATGAACTCCCCACGTAATATAGATTGATTTGCTTACTTGCATGAACGTATGGTTGGAGTCCATTAAAAAAGAAGAGGAAATAGTAAACGTCAACTAAAATCAAAATCGCTTGAGTATAAAACTACTTTTAAAATGAGTTTGCTTGCTGAAGTTTTATTTTCAGCAGAAAAAATAGAAATAGATCAGATCAATCAAAAGGTACCAGAATTGAAATTGTCTATTGAGAAGATAAAAAGTGAATTAGTTGAATATACTGATAATGTATACATTAAATACAGTGGACGTCCAAAAGAAAATCGAAGTTTACTTCGTACAGCTCAAAATCTTGAAGAGGAAATCGGTACGTTACATAAGCATGCGGAAAATGTTACAAAAAAAGAACTCCTAAAATCAAATAAAGAACTTTGTGAACATATAGATACTTTGAACACAATCGACCTCAGTTTAAAGCTGGTATTGCAACTTTGTGAAGTAAACGAGAAGCTAATAGAATATACAACTCTGCAAACTCGTAAAGAATACTTGAAGTGTAAACAGATAATATGCCATTTAGAAGATACCTTAGATGCAATTCCACAGGATGAACAATTACAAATTGTGGAAGAACTAAAAGTGGTTGTTAGAGAGAGGAGAATAGGTCTAATAAATGAAATTGAAAATGTATTCAAACAAAAAATTATCATAGACAAAGATGATAATGTGGCTACCATTAAAATTATATCTGTAACTGACTCGTTAGAACAAGCACTTTTAGCAATGTTTTATAATGAATCGGTAATTTTTGTACTTAGTAATTTAGCAAAATTTTTATGGAATAACTTTTTTATACCTATTGTTGACAATATTGTTGATATAAAATGTGAGCAAAATGAAATTTATTTTCTAATCAAATTAGAGATTATAGATAATAACAAAAAATCTGTTTATAATGAAGTATTTTCAAATTTAAAAATTTTACTAGAATTTCTTGAAAACTTAAATTTTCCTCTAAGTTCTACTTTTACAACTTTAGAGTATATTGGTTGTGATATTAGAGACAACCTATCAGAATTACTTATAAAGCATTGCTTGGAAGATACAATTCCTTCTACAGTTGAAGGTTTAAAAAATTATAAAGTAGTTATAGAAGAAACTGAGAAATTAGAAAAGACTTTAAGACAACATAAAATGTTTGCTGAAAACACAACATCGCTCATAGAATATGCCAACAATATTGACATTCTGTTTATCAACAAAAAATGTAAAGAATATTCTGTAGAGTCTGAACAGATTATGAAAAAAGATTTACATAACTTAACAGAAGTTGGAGTGCCTTATAATCCAGATAATCCATTGGGTTGTGAAGTAGATCAATTTCTACAATGTTGTGTGTCAAAAAATGTTTTAGAATTATTGAACTATTGCGAAAAGATATTACAAACAGCCATTAAGGGAACTGATGTAAATGCAGGTAGACTGTTAGTAACTGTACAGAATATTTTTAGAAATTATACAAAATTTGTGCCTGAATATCATAACAAAATGCTAAAGACCATTCCCCAACAAGTAGCACTATTCCATAACAATTGTTTGTATATTAGTCATAAACTGACTGAATGGAATGGTATTTATTTGATGAAACTTCCATCTACTCTAAATATTTCTAGTATAGATTTTGAAGTAGAAATATGCCAATTACGACAAACAGGTTCAGAGTTATTTAGTTCATATGTCAAAGGACAAATTAATCAGATCAATGAAATAATGAAAGGTAGTGGATTGGATGGTGATATAATAAAAGAGTTGCAACCAGTTACTGAAAAATGTGTTAAACAATGTCTTAGACAACAAGAATTATTAAGAACTGTTTGGCACAAAGTGTTATCCTATTCTATTTATAATAAAACAATAGGAATAATACTGAACTCTCTCTGTAATTGTCTGATTAAATCCATTACAAATTTTAATGATATATCTTCGGTTGTGGCAGAGCAGTTAGTTGAAGTTATCCAAATTGTTCTTAGTAGGGGACCCAAATTGTTTACAAATAGCAAAGAAATTAGTATCTATGTTCCTTTATGGTACAAATTGAACGAAATCAGTTTTGTGTTAAATTCTAATTTGATTGATATAAATGATAGGTGGGCTGATGGGAAAGGACCTTTAGCTTTACAGTTCAAACCTCTAGAGCTGAAAAAACTTATTATAGCTTTGTTCAAGGCGTCTGATAGGAGGGACGCAATGTTGGCTAAGATTCAAGATTAAGTTTTTTACATCTTATTGCTATTATATATTTTGATAAATTTGTAATTTCTATTAAAAAAATTGTTTTAATAAAATACATTTTATTTCATGGCTTCTTTATTTTGATATTTAATATAGTATTTTTATATCTTCATAAAATTTTCCATTGTCATTTAAATATTATGTAGATAATAGATGGTATGATCAGAAATATGGTGAATTATTTTATCAAAAAGAAAGTGGAGATGTAGCATGAAATTTGGATTACGTTTCTTAAAACTCCTGTCAATAATTAGAAATGCACTTATTCTAACTTTAAACCCATAGATGGAAATTTTATTTTGGAATGGCTTTCATCTACCCAGTCCTGATCTTATGTATTACAAAAAAAGTCTTCAAAATTATGTACAATAAACCCAACTTATATTCGTCTAATCTATTACTTAAAGAAGCCAACCTAGTAGATATAAGATTAACTTATATATATAATTTAATAATCTATATTTACAAAAATTAACACATACTACTTAATATTGACCACAACTATAACACTAAGACAAAAAGTAGTTCTAATGTACAAACCATCATAACAAATAAGTCTTTCAGTCAAAGGTTTCATTACTATTTTGGAGCAAAACTGTATAATTACTGAAATGTGTGAGATCGAAATGTTCTTAATAAATTTTATTGATTAAGAAGGAGGGACAAAAATAATTCGCAATAGAAATGCTGTTAGGTCTTTATTTAGTTACCTAATACATTTTAGATAGATACTCAAATGAATAGAATCCCATGCGCAACATTTAGTATTTATGGGATTAGGTTTTGTATTATTGAGTATTGAAAAGTTATATCACAGTTAAAATATTCTCAAATGTAAATGGGCCAACAACGTTTTCCTTCCTTTCCATTGTTCTCTTTGTACTTCAAATAATTTTAAAATGAAAAAGAATGAATTTTGTTCTAGCAAATAAACCTTATTATATTATATCTGCCCAGTGGTGATATCGTCAGGGATGACATGATAACGTTCTCCCTACTAATACATTTTTCCACACTTTTTTAACTCACTGTTTGTAGTGTACAAACTTTGTAATCAATATTTTATTAACTTATCATTAACCAATAAACTTGAAATTTTGTATGCTTACTTACTCCCGATGGCAATACACCAATCAATTGAAAAATCTACGAATTAATTGAAAAATTATTGATAATGAGTTAATTATTTCATATGGAGAAATTTATATATAATTTCACCAATAGATGGAAACAGTAACATTATACTATTATATATTATATTAAATATTGATTACAAAATTTTGCTAATATAATTACAAGACTAAAAAGTAAGATATAATACAAAATAAACTTTTTTGAAAACCACACTTATAGGTAAAGGTTTTAAAGTGCTCTAAAAAGTGAAAAATAAGGACTGGATAGGGGTCGTGATGGATAAAGTTTGTACGACTGACGTCAGAGATTAGTAATAGAGGTGAAAAAAAATTATTATAACAATACCAAAAGTGTAGGTGCTTAAATTTTATCTCTTTCAAGAATATTAAATGTTGTATTATATCTTCTCATAAAGCGCCCACACTCTTGTTATTGTTATGATAAATTTTTAATTTTTTCCAACTGTTTCAACTTCTGACGTCATACGTTCCAACCTTGTCGGCCACTACGTCTATCCTGTACTTTTTAACTTTGTAGTGCACTTTTAAACCTTTATAAAGTGTGTTTAAAAAAATATATTATTCATATTCGGAAAGATACTGGTATCGTATGAAGCTGAATCTGGTGAATGTGGGCAGACAAAAAGACTTTTAGCGACCAAAAGCGTGTAAATAAAAATCAACTTATGACACGGCACGTTATTATGATGAATAAGAAATCCGTGAGCTATCTTAAGGGGCTCTTGCTTCACAAATTGTTTTACAAAGGTTCCAGTTGTTGCGCTTGGATCGAATGCTTATTGGGTCATACCATCTTTTGATTGACAGATCTTCGTAGTATTGTGAACTTTAGATGGCAGTATTGTATGAAAATTGAGAAATTTTCCACAAAACGCCGAAAGTCGTTAAAATAGGACAGTATTGTAGAGACGCCATTTTCAAAGCATCTTTTCGTTCCCAAATGTAAAAAATAAAATTTAACTTTCATGTAAATGTAAAAATGATCGGTAAAAATCGGTGTTTCATACTAATAAAGCATTTTTTTTAAATTGTAATCGTTCCCGAATTGCTTGAGAACGCTTCTGTGGAACGTTATTGAACGCCTATTTTTTGCTTTCAGACGGACCAATTTAAGAATTAAACTCCATAAGAGAGAATTATCCTTAACTCAACCCGATTCACTGGTTTTTCATTAATAAATTTAAATTTTTTTCTTCAAAAATTTTGAATATTCCTTTGTTCACGTATTGCGGCACAGTAGTCACTTCTGATTAATTTATTCTAAGATTCGAGTTTTTAAAGAAATTAATTTGTTATCAACCTCCTACACCATTCGATAAATTCAATAAAACCTCGGAATGTAATGTAATACCTAATAAATTACGGAATACATTCCGAGGTTTTATTGAATTTCTCGAATGGAGTAGGAGGTTGATAACAAGAGGGTCATATCATTTGGAAATCATTCTGTATTTTTTAATGTTTTGATACCACAAATCTAACGTATTGATATTATTTTGTGATTTTTTCCAGGTTTCCGAATTCCTTAAGGGGGCCCCATCATTATTTAGCCCCGGGCGTTATAAATTTTAATCCGGCCCTGATAACAAATTAATTTTTTTATAAACTCGAATGTTAGAATAAATTAATCATAAGTGACTACTGTGCCACAATACGTTAACAAAGGAATACTCAAAATAAAGAAAAACGTAATAAGCAGAATAGCATGTTACTTGATATAAGTTGGTCAGAATAGATTATTCACTGCAGACACTGTAAACACGATATCACTAAAACGAATATAGACTGTCAAGCCAGAACGGGTTCAAATTTGTTATTGGAAACAACTAAAATAATACATGATATAGGTTACATTGAGTTATTTTTTGAAATTAACATCTTTTTAACGTGTCTTAGGCTGCTGTAAAATTTGGTATTTCTGGAAATTGTTACTATAGCAATTTTCTAATAAATTATACTATAATAGATATAAATAAGAATAGATGGCTAATACTTTAGGTAGTATACCTATCACCTACAACATCGTTTATGTCAAAGAATTGTTTTGGTGAATATACATATTAAAAAACGTAATGCAGCTTAATACAGCTCTAAGCAATATGTTAAATATTACACATCAGTCAATCATACAAATTTTATTCAGTTTATGGGTAAAGTAGAATGTCATAAATAGGTATCTAAATAATTAAGTTATTGAAATTACCAATAAAATTAAATTATAAATATGAAATATCAAATAATGAAGTAAAACTTAGTTATAATAAATATAAAACAAGAATAACGTTTGGGTTTCTAAATTTTGAATTCTGTCACCAGGTAAAAATCTCATTTATGTATTAAAGAAAGTCAATTTATAATTTGAATTTGATTTTCTATAATGATTGTAAATTGGCCGAAATAATAAATTTCATTCAGTCTTCCCACACTGTATGATTTGTAATGTTCATAATTTGTAAATTATGTTAATATAAATATTAAGAAAATAAAGTTTGCTATAAAAATAGTTTTGTATTTGCAAGAGACAACCCCTTATGATAAATGTGATATAATTTATTTTCGTAAGACATAAAGTTGAGTTTTTCTACAACAAAGTTTCTAAGTCATAGAAAATTATTAATTCATAGTTTTTAGTTTCTCTATTTATAAGAAAGTTTGATGACGCCGCTAGCATTAATGCTTAAGTCAACACTACTTAAGCCTCTCATTTTCAAACAAACATTAGTAACAAATCGATATAAGGGGGAGAAGCGATTTTTTTTCAAAAATTAAAACTGAAATAATAATCATAACGCATCATTCTTAATATTCTCGAACTCAAGACATGTTATCTTGTTGGAGAGGTATAGTTTGTTTTGTTTTTGTTTCAAAATTCTTATATACAAAATAAACAGAAGATACTCCATGGGAATTAAAAGATCCAAGTTCTCTATAAAATTTATCTTTGGAGTAATACATATATGCTGTAGTTTTGGAAATTTTTGAAAAATTATTTTATTGTTAATACTAACCGAATGCTGCTTTTAGATCGTAAATTATTTTCATCAACAAATTGCAGTACTACGGTTTCAGGGGAATACCTCTTGCATGGTTCAAGTCATACCTTACCAACAGAAGTCAGCTTTTAAGGGTTGATACAACGATGTCTTATTGCAAGCCAATACAATGTTGAGGGCCCCAAGCCCAAGGCTCAGTACTAGGCCTTATTTTGTTTCTTCTGATTATAAACGACATCGCTTATACATCAGTGGTAAAATACACGTATGTCTATTTGCAGACAACACTAGTTTCTCTTGCAGCAATTTTGATTTCACGGTGCTTCATAGGACCTAATCACCATTAAATCATGGTACGATCTTCTCTGTCTCAACGTTTCTAAAACCATAGTTTTATCATATAAAAATATGTTGCTTCTTAGGGCTTGTTGTGGACAATTCCTTGTAATGGGAGTTACATATTGTCGCCTTATCTAAAAAATTAAGTTTCTCCTGTTTTGAGCTGAGATCAGTTTCCCTTCTGGGGTACGTGTGGTGCGACTCAATTTCAGGGAATCTTTAAATTACAAAAGAGAGCTTTTAGATATTTAGTCGGACTAAATAGCAAGGCTCACTGCAGGCTTCACCAATTTCAGAAAGGACGTTGCGGAGGAACGCGGAGCACGACTTTTACCTACCTACTCCACGTTCAGAATGAGAGGCTCAATAATTTACAATGCAAAAAAATGTACAATCACTTGCCAATTGATATCAATTCGATATAATCTTTTTCTCGCATTTTGCAATAATTTGAGAGCATATTTACTGGAAAGTACCTTCTACTCAGTAAACGACTTTTATTCTAATAAAATTTAATTCCGGGCATGCTGCATACTGGTCTAATTTTTGCTGTGGACTTATATACTAATTATTACCTATAATATTGTTACTCATTGTGGTTTTCTTCTGTATATTGAAATTTTATTTTATTTATCTTTATTTAGATATTTTTATGTTTGTTTTTAAGTTTTTACAAGCTTATGTCTGAAAATTGTATCAATTTTTTCACAATAAAGTATTACTCTCTCTCTCTCTCTCTTATAAGAAATTGATTTAGAATATCCTACATATCCTGAAACGAGTACCTTTATTAAACATGAATTAAGAATAAGCTTGTCCCTTTTCCACTTCACCTCAAGGCCTTTTAAAATTTTTCGACCTTTCGACATCCCAATTACAAAAGTAGGACAAAAACAAGTAATTCTTCAAAAGTAGGTCTATCAACTTAAGTTCAATGTTTTTATTTAGGTTGGTTTTATTCTGCATAGGAAGTATATAAGTATAAAAGATAAACACTTATTCCATTACTGAAGTGCATTTCATTGCAACAGTTTCATATTAGTTAACGAGAACCAATTCATTCAGTGCCCGTCCAAGATGAGATGGTCTATGAATATTTTGTTTTTGGTTATTTTTCTGATGGTTTTTAAATTTTTAAATGGATTGCCAGTTGGGAAACCTGAAAATGTAAGTATTGATAAAAAACCTTTGGCTACAGATAATTGTTTATTGATATTTACTATAATGATTTTTGTACGTGATAGTTTCGTAAGAATATTATTATTTTAAGGTAGATATATATTCTTTCTAACGATTGAACATTAATTAGAAATGAATTGTCTCATTAATCTTTTCAAAAAACTTGAACTGGACTACATAAACGTTATTCAAGTTACATTAAGCAAAATTGATAATATACACTGCATCCTTGCTCTTTGAGTCACTCATAAATTATCATAATCGTAAAATAAATTAATGTTACAGGTGTCATAAAATGAGTTCTATTTAATATACAATGAGTTCTTGGATAGGTAACCCGATTCTTAAAAAAGATAAAAAATTCTCTATTCCAATTTTTATTTTTTGAAGTTTGACAAAATACTAAGTTTTGATTTCAAATTCAAATTTCAAAAAAACCAAATTTTCTGCAGAGTAATGTGACTTTTATAAAGCAAATATGAAATTCTTCGGAAAAGTTTACAGAATCAATATCTAGGTTAATATAGAAAATATCGAAATCATTTATTAACTAAAAAAATTAACATTTGTGTTAAGTTAATAAGCCTTAAATTAAATACTAGGTTCAACTAATCTTTCCCCTATCACATTTTCGGAATTGTCCATAAATTGCCTTTACTTGTTTTTTTTAGTGATTGATAAAATTGCACAAGTTATTCTGTTTTTTTAATTTTTCACTATCAAACGAAATGTATTCTTGATAAACTGTTTGTTTTACGCATTCTTCCAAACCGTGATATACTCGTAGAAAGAAATCAGTCTATAGAATATTTAAAGGAAGTTTATCAATCAATCCGGATTTTTAAGATGCCGATTTAACGTTCCCTCCCATTTTTTTGAAATAGTTCTGACTTTAATTACGTAATAGGAATTGTCTTCGCTCCAATATCGACAGTTTTGGGAAGACAAAATACCATTTGTGATAAAAGTACTTTCATCAGAAAAAATAATAAATTTATGAAAATCTCTATTTTCAAATATAGCTCCCCTAAATACAAATCAAACTGCAATCGTCTTGCTTCGGCACATTCTTCTGGAGTGTGATAAATTTTAATATAAACTCGTGACCATAAATAACGCACCACCCTTCATTTCAATATCAAAACCTAAAATGTTAATCTTTTGGGTTTCTTTTTTTTTCTATCACAAAAAGTTAAAGTATTTTAAATGCTAGCGATAAAATGTAGCAAGATTTCTTATCGGCAAATAACTGTTTTTGTGTTTTTTTTTTAGAATTTTAATTTTATGCATATTTTAATGTTTCTTTCATTCTCTTGTTGTACCAACTTGTGGGCAGTAGTAATTTAAGTCAATCAAGGTGTGTTAAAGTCGAGACTAGTTAATCAAAAAATGAATAGAGTTAGGCAGTTAAGTGAACGCGAAGCTGAAAGAATAGTCGAGTTAATTGAACAGACACAAAGTTATCGTGAAGTGGCAAATCTGATTGACGTACACCACACAACCATTGGCAGATATTACGAGAAGTCCAGAATTTAAATATCTCTGATAGATCAATAAGACGACACCTTCAGGATGCTGGTCTACTCAGAAGAAGAGCTCTCCAAGCACCTTTGCTAACCAGGCAGCATCGTGTTGCTAGACTAAGATTTGCAAAGCAACATTTAGATTGGAATTTAGAAAATTGGTGCCAAGTTTTATTTACTGATGAGACAAGAATCAGTCTAAGAGGTCCAGATGGACGTAATCAAATTCGAAGACGGCGAAGAGAAAGATTTGAGCAGTCTTGTATCATTCCCAGGGAGCCGTTCCAAGGAGGGTCCTATCATTGTTTTGGGGAGGAATTTGTTTTGATGCCCACACAGAATTAGTGTCTCTTCCTAGACCCGCCCTTAACGCAGCAAGATACATAACACATTCTTGAAAATCACGTCGTTCCGTTTGGGCCATTTAGTGGTGATGATTTTCGTTGTTGTTCTGAATGTTCTGAATTACCTGAACGAAGTAGAAATTCATACCCTGGACTGGCCAGATATGAATCCTATCGAGCATGTCTGGGACACTTTAAAACGCCGTATTCGTCGTCGAAATCCATCTCCTCAAAATTTAAATGAGCTTGAGCAAGCGGCATTAGAGGAATGGGAGAACATGCTTCAAGAAGTGATACAGCACCTAATTGAAAGCGTGCCCAGGAGAATGTTAGTAACAATTACATCCAGAGGCGGAAATACATGCTACTAGCGTTTTGAATAAAGGAACATTATTGTTTAAAATGCAATTTTTATTTTTTAAAAAATTTGGTTTTATTGCAATGTTTTTATTTTTTTACTCACTAAAAATCATTCAAAATTACTACACATTTCTTATTATTGCGTCAAAATGATTGAAAAGAAGTTAAACAATAGCAAAATTAATTTATTAAGCAAAAAAATATTTTCAGAAATCGAGGTGGTGCGTTATTTTTGACCAGTGTATATTATAAATAAATTCTGCTTTATAAATTATCTGCAAATGTGTTTTTTCTTTGTAATCACCTTTCGATTTAACACGTTGAGGATCTGCATATAATGATTTTAAATCTACTAAAGTATCTGCATCAGGTTAATCGTAACGCCGGTTCCACTCATTGGAACCAATGTTAGGTACAACGTTTGTACCAACTCGACTATGTTCGTGGAACGTTTTAATACAGTGCCTATACATTGGCACCAAGGTCATTTATTTCTGCTACGTTAAGATGTCTAGGTTTAAAAAAAATTGTGTTTTGTGCATTTGCCTAAATGACTACAAACAACTATTTTTGAATTTTACTAAAGACAAGTCCTCGTGAAACGATACGATTGGTTACAACTCTTCATAGATTACGAAATCAGTAGGGTCGCCAAAGTCTTGGTTGCCGTGTGTGGTGAAGTATTGATTTAAGGGTTGTAATTATCTGCTATGTATTATTCATTATTTTTCAAAGTAATAGTTGCTTTGCATAATTTCAATTATATAAGTATATATTTTAGGCATGCTACAAACTGATCATAACAAACCAAAAACATATACTTAGCAAGTGAATAAAATATCTAGCATATTATTTATGTAATTTAAACAGAATTGACAGAATATTACAGGTCCAGAAATTGCAAAACTAATTCATTAGTTCAACACGAAGCCATTTTTAATAATAATCCACTTTACAGTAATAAAAAACCCAATTATACAGGTTCACTTCACAAAGCAAGCCCCATCTTTGAGAAGATATTTCTGTTTAAGGTCTCGTGTGCCATTCAACTTCTGATGAATAGTAGGTAAAAAGTACTAACTGTCATTTACTTTCAGGCTTTGGAAGTCATGTCCCAAGTTCCACAATGGCACTGCATGCGCTATAGAAAATTTGAACTCGTTCGAAGGTGTAGAAGTTACAAAAACAGCATCCGACGTTCATGACCCAAAAAGAGACTCCAATAGTCTCAGATAACGATCTCATATAATTAGTAATTTATATAATAACTGTGTTATTTATTTATGTTTGCATATTTTAACTTGAATACAGTCTTTTTTAGTAAAATAAAAGTTGTAAATATATAATTTAATATCAGTGAAATATAATTTTGATTATTAACCTATATAAAAATAAATATGTACATATTTACAATATAAGATTTGAAGATACCAGTTTTTTGGGTTTTATTCAAAAGGTATAAAAGATATAACACGCAATTATAAATTGAATTTTGTTTATTTTTCATACAATTTGATTGGACAAAATGTACACTAGAATTAAATAAAAGGGGAAGATCAGTATAAAATTTAAATAAAATAAGTTAAGGGCTCCATCTCTGGATACAATTTTGATAAATCAGCGAAAAACCATTTCTGTACACTTTAAATAACATTTTAGAACTTTATATAGGTAAATACATCACTCCTTTATGAAAATAAATATTTGGAAAATATTAATATTTATGAAAATAATTATATATCCTAAGTACATATTTCTGTGTCGAGCATCTTAATCTGTCTATTTTTTTCTATAGTCATAAAAAGACAATTATGTCGTTCTTTTTTTGGTAAAAAAATTCGCCAAATAGATATTCGTTTCTAATTATTCCAAAGAGTTTAAGTAAGGTGGTAGATAGCTTATATAGGCACCCTCTTTTATATGAAAAGTTTTCAACCAAGCTTCTTCTTGCTTCCTTGCATAGTTCAATAAGTGATATCTCAAATTTTATCGTTCGTCATTAGCATTACAGTCGGCGCTGAAGTAGGAGCAAAGAGAAAGGGGCTAAGCAGTATTTGTGTGTTTAAATCAGGGTTTTGATGTAAATTCTGTTGTTCACTTGCTCGTGATAGACTCGATGTACCTAGTGAATCGAATAAACTTGTCGAAGAGATAGTCTAATATCTGTCTAAGTCTAATAAACTGATGATCAACAACAAAGCCTATCAAATATCAAAAGAAAGCGAACGCTTGCATTGGAAACAGACGATGAAGACGGAGATGAAAAAAAGACAAAAGGTAAAAAAACAGCAGTTGAAAAAGATAACACGGAAGGTGAAAAACTAAGCAACGCAGATATACATCGCCAACACGGAAATGCAGTTGTGGTACGTGTTCTAACTTGTTATAAGAATGATTAATGGCTTAGTATCACTGTTAGACTTGTTTCATTCGGTTGTTTTTCGGTCTATACCGACAAGGTGTGCATCGATGCTTCGGTCTTTGTTGGATACCTAATAGTAGAAATAGTACAACACCAAATACTTCCTCGACACGAACAGATTTCGAAAGGATTTTATCAGGTCTAAGTTCGTGTTTGGTGAACATATGCCAATTGAAACGTTCATGGTTTGGTTCGGTATCAACCTGATGGGTAGTAGATCTAAAAGTAATTTCTCCTTCGTTTTTCCATTCTTCTATATAGAAAAAACAAGGCCGTAACTTGTCTACTTTCCATGATTTCTACACCACAAATCGTTACAATGCAATTATTCTGAATAGACACGGAAAAAAACGGAACATAATATAAACCTTGTGACAACCGTGTATGCGTGACAAGGTTTCGTTCGTTTTCAGTTTCTATCTAAAACTAACGAAACGCATACGTATGAAACAGGCTTTATACTAATTGAATAAATCGATTAGTCGGAATCATGATAAAGATCATGTCAAAACATGTTTCCGGTATTTTACTGTATTTAACAAACTTCCACGTAGGTTGAGAGTTTATTTGTATTCGCTGTAAATTCAATAATCTACTTCAAGAAACTAAATAATTAAATTTGGGTGATTTACTGGTAAATTTATAGCATGGAAGAATTATGTTGCAACTGATGATGCACAATCGTACCTAATCATGATTTTATTGTTGACCTAAAGCGACAATTGGTCATTAACTATATTATTCATAGGCATTATTTTGTAACAAAACATCTGAGTCTTAGAGTGCACTCCACTTTAAAATATGTTATATATGCTGTCAACAAAATTAAAATAAATTTCTTTATTTTTTCGGTTATTTGCAAAGATATGTGAGGAAAAAGAACTTAGTATGATACTACTTATTATGAAGTAGCTCTTGCTTAATAACTCACAAGAAAAACATTCTAATTTGAAAGAAAAAATCTTAACAGTTGTTAAACATATTTATTAATTAACTGATATCGTTTAACATGTTAAACAATCTTTAATTGATTAGAAAGAAATCATTAATGAGAAAGTAATATGACCAGAAAGATTGATCACGATTAGCACAGACGAGCAGGTCAAGCAAGGCTATCAAATTTTTTAGTTGTAGCGCAACATTGAAGCACGGGATAATAAATTTTTGATTACAGATTAAAAATCCCTTGTCTCTTTCCCATCACCACACTTAATTGAAAAAGGCTTCGGTACAGGTGTAATATTTTGACAAAACCATTTCAAAATCAACAAACGCAGAGATTTGAGGCTGTAATTTACCAATATTGAACTAGATTTGGCTAGATTGGTAGAAAGTCATATATCACACTGAATTTTCCATTCCTTTTTGTATTACTTATCGATTTTAATGTTTTTTTAATTATCAGTTAATTTTAAAAAAGAGCTCTCTTCGATATAATAGTTTTAGAATCCCAGGTTTAAGGTGTGTTCCAATAAACCAAGTTATCTATTTGCTTCAATCCCTGAAGATGATAACTTAAGCTTCGCAATGACCTTCAGTGTACGTTTAGTAATAGCGTCTGATTTTTATCCATTTTTGATATGGCTTGTAGAAAGCACAATTAGAAAATAAGTTGCTGTAATTGTGAGTTGTGATAAATTCAAAAATTCAAGCAACACTGGATTATATTGTCAAATACATACATATATATATATATATATATATATATATATATATATATATATATATATATATATATATATATATGTATATATATATATATATATAATATTCTGTTCATATTCAATAGAATGCTAAAAACTTACTTGTGTTTAGTACGAAGTGAAAAAGATATTAATGACTACGTTGTTTCGCAAAATTGAAGAATTTATTCAAAGTTTCTTATTTATTTGGTACAAGGTGACGCGATAAGAACGCAAAGGTATTTTGGAAATTATTACGCTCATCTTGCAAAGCTGGATATCATAAAATCAACATTGTGCAATTGAAATGACAACGCTTATGCTGGTCTTCATCACATTTTTTTATTTACAAATTACATTTATAGAACAGATAGTTTGCTACTGTCAATTGTCAAACAAAACTACTCTCTACCTTTTAACCTAACTTTTTTAGCAGAGATAACCGTCATAGTTCAGATCTCGCTTCAGCCATTTTTTTTCATACCTTGGTCGAAAGTATATACTACTATATACCTTTGACCGAGGTATGAAGAAAAATCGTATACACTACACGGGCCGAAAATTCAACTTTCGTTCCTTGTAGTGTAATATTAATTAATAATACATGGAACTTATTAAAGGCTTGTAGTAAAATAAATTGACAAGTGTCTAGCAGAGAATTATGGAGAATATTTTCAGATTTCCAAACCGTCAGGGAGAATAACCGCTATCTCAAGACTTTTAATTTTAGTTCAATTCTATTGCCGTATCATTAAAATAAATTAAATATACTTGGTCTCTACAACTAATAGTTTCCAAGATACAGCCGATTCATAGGCCACCCTGAACCTAAATTTATCACAGTTATTAAATTTAGTGAACATTTTTTATTGAAAATTGTCACAACGACATTAATCATAGCTGTTATTGAGTACTGTGTGACACTCTATCCCAATTTAATTTCTATAATGATGCTAATATCTCAGATGTCTCAGTTAAGTCGGAGAAACGAAATTATGAAAAAAATACTAAAGATATCTGATTTAAAGGGAGAACATAGTAAAACCCCAGATTAAATACTACAAAAATATCACAGCTTTGATTTCTCTCGAAACGCCACCGTAATCTCGGACATTTAAATCGGGTATGTTCAGCGTTGCCTCACTATCCGACCGTGAAAGTTTATTCCACAGTTGTTTTCAATCTAAAATCGTGTACGTGCGTTTTGATGTACTAATCAAATATATTTTGAATCATTTTCATAATTTCGTTTTTCCGACTTACTGAAACATCTGTAGTATCTGTAGTAGAGACAACGCTGAACATACCCGATTTAAGTGTCCGAGGCAACGGCGGTGTTTCGAGAGAAATCAAAGCAGTGGTATATCTGAACTAATACTGCGAAAGTTCAGGATACTTACCTTTAAATTAAACGACAAAACATGTTAGCTAGGATTCAAACCATTTTCGACAACTATCTATCAATCCTATAAAAGACTTGACAGATTACCACTCCTTGTTTAACCCTAGAATACTATTCGTCAGTAAAATTTACCGCTGTCGGTCATATTCACTAATTTTCGGATTCTATTGACGAACTGGACGTTCCAAGGTTCTCAGTACCTTCTGACTAGTCGTAACCTATGTGTGAAGGTGTATACTCTCGAGAATTGGTGATTTTAAAAAAGTGCCGTCAATTATCCATCAGTTTTGTAGTAATAATCAATCTTTTAGTAAAATGTCGGCCAGAATACTTTCGTCCGAATTTGAGTTGCAAAGTGAAGTGGACCGAATAATGAGTAAGTATTTCAGAACTAAGTAGTAATAGTGGAAATGATTGGGAAGAAGATAATTTGGAAGTCGAATAGCCTAATTCAGACGACGATGATAGCACCGGACTTAACGAAGATGAAATACCAGGTGCATCAACACAGGGAATTTCAAATTTTACCAAAGATGCTGCTGAAGCGCGCATTTCAACACAAAGCGTTGTGAAAGAAACTGACAGTAGTTCGATAGATGATCTTTCTTTGTCTAAGAACTCTCGAAAGTTGGCGAGCATAATTACGCTAAATTCAACTAAACTCAATGGAAAACACCATGAGTGGTCGGATAAATTACCTCTAAGGTCCAAAAGAAGAGCTAGTAGAAATATTATTCATTTTCTGACAAGCAGTAAAGGTCGAGCTAAAGAGTGTTTAACTGTTCAGGATCATTTCTGATGACATGGTCGAATAATACTCTAATGAAGAAATGGAAATACAAACGCGTAAAATTGACGTCAGTATAGTAATTAAGTATATCAAAACCGATATAGCATTCTAGGGTTAACACATCAAGTCTTCTTTTTGAATTATCCTTCTTCCCTTTTCTTCTATTCAGGTGTAGAAAAAGAAAGGCAATTATGTGGAATTTGCCTTGAGAGTTTCTAAATAAATTCATACTGTTTGTAATAAATCTTACCTGGTAGCCTTACATATTAACGACCAATTGCTTTTCTGTCAGTCATTCAGACGTCTATGCCCCTGTTCACTGGACTTTCTTCGCGCATGCTCCTTTCATAAATTCTATTTTATAAACTTTTACTTCCCTCTACGTTCAATTATTACCAGATAATATAACTATCTTTACCTTAACAAAATACTAAATAAAAGTTCTTAAGGTCGGTTTGCACGGTCTTATTGTACGTTTAGTGGGACATAACAAATCCTATCCACTAAAACATGGCGTATTAACAAAATGTATGTCTTATCGAAATAAATGCTGGGGTAAGACATGGTGACGGAATCTCAGCGGTATTGTTTAACACTGCAGTTGAAGGCGAAATAAGAGAATGTAATATCAATGGAAGTATCATTAATAAATCAATACAAATAATAGCATATGCTGATAATTTAACACTAATAGCAAGAGACCGAAAGAGTCTAGAGAACACATTAGAGAACATTGTAAGAGAGACAGGAAAAAGAGGATTGAAAATAAATCAGAAAAAAAAATATATGGAAATTGAAAGAAGTAAGGAAATTCGCAAAAAGGAAACAGTGAACATAAATGAACTCATCTTCGAAGTAGTTAAAACCTTTAAGTACTTAGGAACAATGATAAACAACAAAAAAGACACAGAAAACGAGACAAAACAAAGAATTCATGCGGGATATAGGGCATATAATAAGTACAAAACTATAATGCACAGCAAAAGAATAAGCAGAGCAACCAAGACTGCGATAAGACCAGTAGTTACATACATAAATATGAGAGGAGAATAATTAGGAAAATTCATGGACTACTAAAAGTTGGAAATAATGACTATAGAAGACTAATGAACTATGAAATTAAGAATATATTAGAAACTGAGGATATGGTAAATACAATTACAGCAAAAAGAATACAATGGTACGGGCACATTAAAAGAATGGAAAAATAGCAGCGCACAAGGAAAATCAGATGGAGACGATTGCCTGGTAGACCAAAAAATAAAGATGGGAAAATCAGATTGTGCAAGATATGGAAAATCTGGTAGTACGTGACTGGAACAAACAGATGCCGGACAGAGAAAAATGGAGAACAATAGTCAAAGATGCAAAAATATGTGATAAGCTGTAATGAAATAAGGATAAAATGTGGGCCTACCACCCACAAAAATACAGGGTCAAAAGAGCTCAATTTTCAATAGTCTTGTATATATATATATATATATATATATATATATATATATATATATATATATATATATATATATATATATATATATATATATGATGAATGATGATGATGAAATTCACGTTTTTTGACAATTCACTTTTCTATTCGGTGTATCATTTATAGTGTGAGAAAAATCTACTCATCCATTTAATAATTTCGTATATTTCAATATTTGAATTTAGCCAAACCTGTTAAAACTATGTGTATGAGAATTAGAGACTTGGTTAAGCTTTTAATCAGATGTGTATACGTTATAGTAAAAGTTCGATATAGAGTCTCCTCACGAAATTACTGATTTACCTTAAGTTTAATCAAAGCTTTAAAAAACAACAACAAAGAAATTCCAATTTCTCAGAAGTTTCTAATGTTAAACCTCAAAAGATAAATACTTTCTTTCGAGCTTTGCTTAGACAATCCTAGAAGAGACTAATCGAGGAAAATTTTTATGTCTACAATTTTTTTCTACAGGAAAAAATGGAAAATTTTCAGAGGTCGATGTATTTTCAATTAGATACATAATATTTCAACTCCGAAAAGATTCATTTGTCGATTTTACTTTCCAGGACTAGATTGCTAGACTCGGTAGATCTGTACTGCAATCGTAACAGGTTTACATGTGTCTTGCGGGATTTCCATAAATAAGGCAAAGGCAACTTAAGAACTTTAAGCTCACACTAATGTTATGAAACAATTAACTGAACAAAAATTTCCACAAATCGTGATTGGGAAAACTGTAACCATACCTATTCACAGCAAAGAGCAATTGATGATAAATTTTTTCGAGGGATCGAATAAAAGAAAGCAAAGGAATCTTTTTAATTTCGAAGATGTGCACTGAAGAGAAAATGGCACTGTATAAAAAAGTGCTGTTTAAAATTATGCAAATTTGAATAATTTAATATAATGTGCAATTCTAAATGGCTCACGACGTAAGAATGAAGATGAATTTTTATTTTAATGATGGCAATATTTCATAATAATAGAAAACCTTGCCACAAGCAGCAGGATTCAAAATGGGAAATACATCCTTTCATGTCGTCTGCTATGCCAACTATGCTGTCCCTATTGCCAATGTGAAGAAAATCTCCAAGGGCTACATACATGCTCATCAATACCGAGAAGACCAAATACTTAAGGACGTCCAAAGAACTGATATAATGAAATCAGAATGTTTGAAAACCTTTTTAACGAAGTAAGGAAAAAACAATGTACGCGGCTCGAATTTAGGGATGTCTGAAAGATACAGTTTGGAAGAACAAATACCAATCAAGGTATCGGAATCGGAATTAATATATTAAACAGCAAAGTGGAATACAGCCCATGGTGGGTGAGATAGAGAAGAAAAGTGTGGAACAAAGATATAAAAAGAATAGGAGACAGTAGACTTGTTAAGAAGGAAAACATGGAAAGCCCAGAAGAAGGAGGACCACTTAAATCATGGCGAGAATGCAGAACTTCGTCTTCTGACCGTTATATGTTATAATGCAGAAGAATATTTAAACAATAAAAATTAAAATGTATTTTATGAAATTCAGATTCGACACTTGCCTGACTAAATTCGTAATTCGCCAAACTTTGATTAAGACTTTAAGCTAGACTTGAGGATTGGCTAATTAAACTTAGAAGTGTCCGGGTTTCGAAGTTTGACTATATCATATACATACAAAGAACAAAATTTCATAATACTAGATATTCGAAACCAATTTTATAATTTCGTTAATTTTAACAACAAATTTGAATTTATTGTAGGGATATAACAACATAATCGTAAGTTGTTGATCGCACAAACATCTAAAGAAAAATATATTTCCGGAAAAATACGTTTAATTTCCATTCAAAAATTAATTAATACATTGTTAGTTAACATTTTTTTCATATAAACATAATGACATTATTTATATTTATATAAATTGAATTGAGAAACAAAAATACTCATAAAGTTTAATTTCAAATGCTAAAATTTGGCAATAATAAACGGGAAAAAATCACGTCTCTAGTTTTATGTGAACTAAAGTTAGAATTTGGAAAAATACTTTATTCATCCAAAATTATTTTTACCCATAGGAATATTTAATTACATGATTAAATGGTAACATTTCCAAAAAGTTAATTCTTAAATAAAACGGTGACATGATCTGCTAAATCACCTGATTTTACTTCATTCGACTTCTTTTTAAATAAAATATTACACTAAAAAATCTGATAGAATCTACATAAAAGCTGGAACTAGTCAAGAAATTTAGAACGTAACACCTACTATGCTACAAAAACGATTTAGAAAAATTTATTACCAGGCCAAGTCATCGATGTGTAAGGCCTTGCATTATCATGGTGGAACACTAAACTTTTCTGATATGACAATTCTGGCCGTTTTTCTGATTGCTTCATCCAGTTTCATTAATTATTGACAGTTAACATCAGAATTGATCGTTTGGTCCCTTGGAAGCAGCTCAAAAAACGTAACAACTTTGTAATCCCATCAAGCTGATAGCATGAGCTTTTTTTGGTGGTTTTCAGTTTTCGATGTGGTTTGTGCTGGTTCACCGTGTTTGCTTCATGATCGTTTTCGAATTACGTTACTGTACACGACTCATTTTTCATCATCAGTGATGATTCTTTTCAGCAAACGCCAAAATGTAGCACTAACATAAGTTATTCAAAAAATAAAGCGAGGCCCTCTATCAGAAAAACAATTTGAAAACAATTTCAGCGCCGGCTCTTAGTTTCTGTTAAAGGACCTTTGTTTATTCTTCATTTATTATTTTGCAAATTACAATTTGATATAAGTTTTTTGTTTTTATCAACATTGTATGCATCAACGTGTGATAGTTTTTTACAATCATCTTGGATTAGAAAAGCTAGAACATATAAGCACTGTTTCAATTCATCTCTTCTTGTTTTTAATATAGTGAATTTAAGTAACGTACCCTTTTTCGATGGACAGACCCGTTCTCACAAAGGAGGTGCTCAGCTGTTTCCTTTGTTTCTTGCAGAAACGGCAAGAGCTGTTGGTAATTACTCCGATCTTTTTTACGTGGTAATTCATTAGACTGTATCCAGTGAACATACCAGTATCTTCCTTTAGGTCGTCTTTATTTAATGAAATACATAAGATCTCAGGTCTTTCATTTATGTTTCTAATTTTCTCTTGTTTGAGTTAATGACACAAGGAAACTTAAAAAGGTTTTGGTTAGAGCCCGCTCATCTTTGCAAGGGGATCAGATTATTCATTGCCGTGTACTGTGCGGTGCGGTAGACTTCCTACACAAAAGTAATTTTGTTGATTGCTCCAAGTGAGTTTAGAAACTACGTTCGTTGCTATAAAAGTATTTTAATATTAGTAAAATGGTCTCCTCTATAGGTTTTTCAAGAGTCACGAAGATTTATTACTCCACCTAACTTAAGAATAAATTATATTAATAGGAAAATTAGATTTGAAATGTAAACAACTTATACAGAGGTCGGTATAAATCAGGCAACGATCTGATTTTTTTAATAATTTTTGTGAGATTGAAAAAAAAATATTTTTAGATAAAGACTGAAGTTAAGTCGAAAGGTCAATTTTTTATCGATCTTTCAAAAATTATTAAAAGAAATAATTTTAAAACAGAAGAAACCTAAAATCAAGAAAATTTAGAAGGATTAATTCATCAATAATTAGGTAGAGCAAATATATTTTTTTATTTGATTCTAGGTCCTTTTTATGGTTTGAAGTTATTTTAGTTCTTTCGTTTTATTTTCTGTTTTCATCATCGTTGACGTATCAGTCAAGGTATTTAAATACTTCGTCGTAAAAATTTGTTCAAATTTATAAATTCTACTACTTTTAAAACTGATATTTTCAATATACCGGATTCTCCATAATTTGTGCTCTCTCTTAAAATTTTCAATTTGATTTATCAATAAGTGTCAACTTTGAATTTTTTATTTAAATTCCATAAAAGATAGAAGCCAATCATTTGAAAACTCATCAACTCTCTTATGAGATCAGTATCAAGAACCAAGCACCCTTTCAGACTTCCGGAACTGCAATTGAAGAAGAATTTGAAACTTTTCGCAGACATCTTGACATGCTTCGTCGGATCTGCTTCTCCATTAAGAATCGTTGCCGTAAATGCATTGATCAAAATAGGCATCAATTTGAACCCTTTCCGAATCCATTTTGTAATTTCTTTTAATAAATTCATTTTTATGCCGCAATTTTTTCTCTTAATGCTAATATGTTGCCTGACATGCCGATCTCTATATTTTCAATTCCATAATTAAAGCATTTTCCAATTAAGTCTAAGAGATGGGAAATTTTCTTTCGAAACCAGGTAAACTATAGTAGAATATGAATAGTACTAATATGATACTAAACAATGTCTAGAAATATGTTTGGTATTATCTTTTTTTTTCATAATTTTTATTAAACTCACATGAATTTTTTTATTTAGATCAATAGTAGTCGAATGGACTTAAATATCAAATATTTCCAGACGTGAAATGTTTTCCTGTTTATTGAAATCATTGAAAAATTTTTTTGGATTATTCTTATTAAGGGCGTCCTCTAGTTTCTCGGGTCGAAAAAAATTTTTTTTTATAAATCACATTTTCAAAATGTGTACCAAAGAATTTTTCGATATTCAAAGTGGTTCACAAATTATGGTCCTGGAACAGACCAGGTATACGAAGCTAATTGCTACCTGAACCTTTTGCGAATTAGGTCCAAGTAAAGGGGAGCTGAGATCGTTGACAGACGCTTTCGAATATTGACTAAGACGCCGTGAAGCGTCGGTTAGTTCAGTTTTACTGTGGCATTGGCAAAGAAGATGAAAATTTTAGTATAAATCACACGAGTGAACTTTCAAATGCGTTTTTTTTTGAAACATCATTTTTCGAAAGGGTGACCAGGATATTTCAGAAACTACTGATACTAATACGTTATAAGCCAGCGATTGATGAAGTATTTTCATGATTGCTTCGATAGTTTTTTTTACAAGCGAAAGAAATTAGTTAAAATTAGAATGTAATTTTCAAAAGTCAATTTTTGTAATCCAGAATTCACTCTAGTTCAATCGCTAGTCTCAAATATCGGATAAGTCTTAAATTTCGGTTAAGTAAAACCGCCGCAATCTTGGTCACCGTCAAGCACCCCTCTTACTTGATGTCTTCCCGTCGGTCACTATAACTTTTTTCGGTTATATATATTGACTTCAAAACATTTATAAAGCTCACTTAAATGGTATTTAATTATTTAATTATACAAAAACAATGAGATTGATTATTTCAATTGTTAGCCCGTAAACAATTATGGAAAAGCCGTAAAAAACAGTCAAGAAACTAAAGGACTTTCTTAAAGAAAAATACGCGAAAATGACTAGTTATAATAAAAAAAAATTTTACAAGTTGTTTTAATATGGAAATCTCACCGTTTACATACAATCAAAATAAATCCATTCCGATCAGTACAAAAATTAATATGCAATGATAATTTATCGTTTACCCCGTATATCGTGCATCTAATTTACATATTTACTACTCATAATCGGTTTAAATGTTGGAAAAAATCATCTTTTTAGAACTTTTGATTGATATTTGGAAAAAAACACGTAAATGTAGACGATTGCTGTTTAAAAGATTCGAGACAAAGAACAGATTAAGAACAAAAAAAAGTTTGTTCCGTCATTAGAAAATCGCGGCAGGTAATCCTTTTTTTGGGCTCATTTTCTCGGGAAAATATCAATGGAAACTCGAGGATTTTCTTAGGAATCCAGGAAGTTTTAGAGTTTGGTAACAATCAATATTCATTTTTCTAAAAATCCATTTATATTTCACCTTTTTGTTATGTCTGACGATACCCTTTAGATATGTCGGTATAACTAATTTTTTCCGAAGTAATGGAACCACATTGTGCCTTATTCGAAAAAATGTTTCGAAAATATTCTCAAGTAACCCCGGTTTACGTACTACCACCAAAGAACATGAAAGAAAAAATATAATCAGAAACGAGTATAAACGAAAAATGACATGGCAAAGTGGCAAACATCAATAAATAAAAAATAGTCATATATAAGATATAAGAGCCAATAAAAAATGGCAAGGAAAATAATAGAAGTAGACAAAGTAAAGAAAAGGCGAGAACGAAAACCAAAAAGATAACCGAATGACCATATAATCGAAATAAAAGGAAAATTTTAGACCAGATGCTCCCAAACGGTTGTTCTCATAGACCAGTTTCTGCTGTTAAATGTTTACTATATTCCCAATATTCATAAAATGAGATCTCACGATGGAAATTTGGTTAGACCTTATCGAGTCTTTTGTGATCCTCTGGGGATTCACCTCTATCACATTGGGAATCACTGTTCCAGGGATATGAAAATACTTACTAGGAATAAAAGAGCATAGGAAGAGAACACCGAATCCCAATCGGTATAAAAATTTGACAAGTAGAAAACATATTTTTTGTAATTTGTCTAAACTGATAATTTTTATTCTTGCAAAATATTCGGGTTCGATGAAAAAGTAGTAAGGGAGAAATAGAAAAAACATGTCACGATATATAAAACTGTATTTAATGGTTCAAGAATTAAAACAAAAGAAAGTTTTTTTATAAATTTTTGTTACCGTCAACGGTAAGAATTCCGCCTGTAAATAAAATATATATAGTGGAACACATCAGCCTCTCACTTTTGTTAGAATTTTATTTTTACATAAATCTAATAATTAGAAACAAATGTGATATTTCTTAGAGCTAAGGAAACATAAACAAAAAAAAAAACATTAAAACAACAAAACAACACAAGCCTCGAATACGGGGTCTTTACAAGAGTATAATAACTAAAAATATAAACATAGGAGTTGAACAACAATTATTTAAGTGCGGTGTATTCAATTTTTAATTAAACTTACTACGGATTTGACAGAAATATTGATTATGTAGCTGCCAAATTTTCATTATCGGAAAAATATTTATTGACAGTATTGTCAAAAATAAAAGAAAAACGAGTCTCTTCTCTCTCAAATTGGGAAGTTGATATGAAAACGCAGATTAAATGAAAATAAAGTTTGAAATATGAATGAAGGCATCCCAATTAAGTGAATTTATTTTTAGCATAAACATTAGTAAGCTCGTCATAATGTTAACAACCGTTTATTAGTCATTCGTTCATAAAAGTACAAAACGCCGGATACCCGCAGTCCATGTCCTACAGATTCGGAATTAGTTTTACATTGAACATCGCTAGTTGTGATTACAATTATATCATTGGATTTTGTTTCAAAACAGTTGCATCATTGATGGTCCACCGATACTGATTAGAGCCCATATAGAGTGAGTGCAACGTGCAGATTCTTATACGCAGAGAACAAAACCTTTATCCACATTCTCTCGAAGTTTCGGAGACTACGGAATTTCAGAGCATTTACACCTATGAACGTATGACATAGAAGACGAAGATTTCTGGTAACTAGAGTCATCCCACATCCTGAACTTTCCAAGATGAGTGTAATTACAATGGTCACATGAGCTTTGTGATGATTTTTAATTGTTTTGATGTATCTTCATTCAAAAAAAAACCTCAGAACTATAATTTCAAATACACAACTTCGAAATTTTCCTCATTAAGTATACATAAAATGAAGACTGGTCATGGGAGAAACCCCACCCCCTATCTGGCCAAGCTGGGTATTATACAATCTGCGCACCGGTTTTGATAATTCTTGTGATGATCTCAATCATGTTTTTTCAGATGCAGCAATCACATTTATAAAGCAAACAATTTGTTACAATCACTTGTCAACAAAATTATTGGTTACCTTTAGACCTCACACACATTTTAAGCATTGATACCCGACAAACTTTAGATCTATTAGTAAATTTTATCAAGGATATTAAAATTAGTATTCAAATAGTATCATTGAAAAATTATGTGGCTGATGGACTTGCTTCCAAGCCATTTTCTCTCTCGCAAACGCACATACACACACACACAAACAAGTCATTGGAGACTGTTCAATGACACCTCAAAAACTAGCTTGAAAGCATGTTACTATGCATCGGGAACAAATGTCTTTCAGTGCCGGTTGCCCATGGATCTATGAAAGAGACTTATGAGATCATAAGGTTCTTTCTTGGAAAAATTAAATACAGTGAACATGTTTGGAAGATTTGTGGAGATTTTAAAGTCATTGCTCAGGCTATAACTTGGTTACATAAAATATTGCTGTTTCATCTTCGTATGGGACAGCAGAGATAGAAAAAGTCAATACATAAAGAAAGTATCGCCCAAGCGTAGATCACTTAATCCAGGGCAGAAGAATGTTAAAGATGATCCTTTAGTGAACCCTGACAACATACTTTTATCATCGTTGCATATAAAGCTCGTTCTGATTAAAAATTTAATAAATGCTATGCCTAAAGATGGCATTGGATTCTTATACCTGAAAGGAAAATTTCCCAAACTCAGCGAGGTAAAAATTAAAGAAGGAATATTTATTGGTCCACAAATACGGGAACTAATGTAGGATACAAACTTTGAAGGAAAGCTGAATGATCTGGAAAAACTCGTCTGGAAATGTTTTGTAAATGCTGTCCAAAATTTCCTAGAAAACCATAAACAAAAAACTTACAAAGACTTAATCAATGAGCTTATAATTTCATACAAACCTTTGGAATGTAATATATTTGAAAATACACGCACTTTAATCTGGATTTCTTATCCGAGGATTTGGGTGCTGTTAATGACGAGTAAAGCGAAATTTATCAGGACATTTCCTTAATAGAAAAGTGCTATCAAGGGAAAAAAAGAGTAGGAATGCTAGCAACTAACATTTGGAGACTTAAAAGGGACCGACCAGAAGCCAAACCTTCACGAAAATCATAGCTATTTATTGTACCTTGAGGAATATTTTTAATGTTAGTGATTTTTGTACTGTTTATAAAAATATACGTATTGATGTGACGAAGAGAAATGATGTATCAATTTTTTTCCATTGATATATTATTGTTTTGTGGCCATAGTACATTCAAAATTTGGTATAAATTGTCGCGTGACAGAAAAAGTTTAAAATTTGATAACCAGTGTTATTAGATCAGCTGGAATGACTACCCCCAATGGCACACAATGACAAGGGGTCACAATATATCCAACACTCACAATTGCACTGTCTGGCACGCGTTTCAATAACCAAGTTATCGTCTTCAGAGACTATTTACCTTCAAGACGATAACTTGGTTATCGAAACGCGCGACAGACACTGTAATTGTGAGTGTTTGTGTAAACATTGTATTCAGTATGAATATCGTCAACGGTTCCAGAAATGCCAACTTCGCAGTGTACATGACATCCTAATCACAAACATACTTATTGTTTCCACATAACTATTAGTCCAACGGTTTTTTGTTAATTATACATGGGGAAAATTAGTAGTTAGTTTCAAAATGTGTCATGTCAGGTTATATTTGTTGCTACATAAACTTACTTCCACCGAAAAATAATTACGTTGAGTGGGTATTCTATTATTAGCACCAAGAATACACCGTTTACTTAAGAACGATCATTTTAAACCTGTTAAAAATTACATTCGAAATTTAAATTGAAATATGAATACACCACACTTGCTTCCAGCACACCCTACTTTTGATCTCTATTTATTTAAGGTCCGTGGGATGGAGAACAGACTGAGTGAGTTTTGCTAACGTGATTCCTTTCAATTACTCAAAAATGCTAATTTTTTTTAGGTGCATAAATAATCACGTCCGCAAAATTCACAATACCCGAATGAAAATAAAATAAAACAGTAAACGGAATGTTTACCTCATTCTCTGATGCAGAGAAACTAGATGCACTCATTCGGCGTAGCGAGAGTGCCTACACCGACCCTATACCGAAATTTCATAGTTCATGTCATAAATACTAGTACGATCTGGAGTGGCGGGCCTTTGGGTCATGTGACTTGAGCACTGGGAAGTATCTACTGTATCGGACATTTCCAACGCCCTTACAAACGACATTGGTCTTCTTCTATTATCCGTTATGGTGGGTGTACCCGCTCCCAACTGTTTTCTATGCACCTGAGGACTTTGCGGCGGATAAACGGGTACGCCGCCTCTCGCAGCGGGGTGGTAGGTTCTAGGAGGAGTAGTGTACTGTTGTGTAGGACTAGTAGGGTTCGAACGATAAAAATCTGATGGGGGATAGCCGGGAGAAGTGTCTTTCCACATATAAACACCTCTTTGGGGCGAATTTGCTAATTCTCTAATATTATCCACAGTATTATTTGATCTAGGGTACGAAAGTTGGGCTTCTTGTCTTACCAATTCTCCTTCGGACATGAAGCGACGTTGAGGACTACCGTATCCTTGGGGCATCATCTGGCGTTGGACAGGGTTATCCTGGGACTGGAAGTCGTAGTACTGGGGGGTTTGGTTTGAGTAAACCACACCGATGAAGTCTGGTCTTCGAGGCTGAGTCGGAGTACTTGGGTTAGATCTGTGAATAGCACAAGCAACTACTGTACTAGCAGGTACAAGTCCACACAAGCAAAGCAGAGCTTTTAAAATTTTGTTTTTTGATATATGAATAAACAGTTTCAATCAGTTAGCAAGAGCATTTGAAATAATTTCTTATATAAATCGATCTTAAGTTATTTTATGCATGATTATTTTTGAATGTTTCAAGGTAATAGTTTTGTATTTATAAAATTCTGTTTATCAGTATTATTGGAACTGGGGAATATAAATCTTGCAGTATAGCATCTATATTTCAATAAATAATCTTGTCATTTTTAGAAAGCATATTTTTACCAATCCTAGTCAGCAACAAATTCAGAAAGTATCTATTTTTAAGAATACATTTTTCCATTTTGGAAAGTATATTGGTGAGTATATTCCAGGAAAATCCACCGTCTCTATCTGGTATATATAATGACCGTTCAAGAATAGGGTACTTGCATGGTTTAAGAAAAAAATAGTTTCGAATTGTTTGTATACAACTTTTATTATATATTTTTTTAATTCTTTGACCAATATTTGTAGAGAAAAAAAATTATGGAAAATTCAAAATGTATTAGGTAGTTTAAACATTTCAGTAAGGCCGACATATTGCGTGACGTCATAGGTATAAAATAAACACTGAATAATATATATGATACAAAGTAAATACGACAGTTATTTTCTCGGTTATTCTAAAATAAGCGTTATTATCAAACTTTGATTAATCTTAATTATAGTATGTAAATCGTGTTTGGTTAGCCGAAATATTTTTTTTAAATGGTCTCTTAAAACTACTCAATGGGGCTCTGCTACAATTTCCTCAGCTTCGTCTAGTTCTTTCAGCAGTCCAATATACAGAATATCATCCATACATACAATTACAATTTTTAAAATACTGTTTCAATAAAAATGGAAGGTTAGAATTGTCTATTTACATGCGAATGACAGTGAAATAAAACAATCCGTTTAGCGTGTGCGTTCCTATTGCAAGGAGAGGGCATGAGTATCGAGACAACAGTGAACGTCATGGGCTGGTATTCTGGTTCTCGCTTGGAGTGATATCAAATTCATTGTTCTCATGCCCTTTCCTCGCAATAGGAATGCTCCCGCTAAATAGACAACTCTAACCTTTCATTTTTATTAAAACATTTTTTTAAAAATTAGAATTGTATATTTGGATGACCTTCTGTATATTGGACTGCTGGAAGTACTAGAAGAAACTGTTGCAGTGCATCATTGAGTTGTTTCAAGAGACCCTCTAATACAATTCAGTGATGACCGATTAAAAAAATATTTCGGCTAACCAAAGAAAATTTCAGATATGTTTTGACACAATAAGAATATATCTGGACTAACGTTTAAACACTACAGTAGTAAGAACTGATTCACTTTTTCATTGGTTCTGATTTATATAAACTTATTACATATATATAATGTAACTGCTAGGTATTTAATATGTGAGGTGCCAAGAATCAAAAACCGCCAAGTCCATATTTTTTCGAAATCGAGTCAAAGGGAGTTACGCCAAATCAAAATCGGCCAATAGAAGTGCCTATTTTCGTCACATGACTTCCCATGTTCCTCCGCGAGTGTTTACCCTATATGCTTTATTTTCCACAGGGTGTTTGGATTTATTGAGAAAAATTTGAAAAAGAAGGACACTATTCTTAAGCCAGAAGAGTATGTAGAAGTTCTGGAGAAACATGGAACCGTTCGTCATGTTGGAGTCACTGTCCTGGTTAAAGACTGGAAGTCTAAATCCAATAAAGTGCAAAAAAACCGGACTCGTGGCACTTTAAGTTCAATCTATCTAAAAGGATTATGCAAAAGGTGCAAAAATAAAGTATGTTGCGAAATTGCTAACAAAGCACTTTGGACAAGAGTGGAGAAATCACTAGACGCTAAATATTTATCGAGATTTGGAAATCCAAGAAACCGAAGGTCTCAACAAAAACGCCGAAGATCTCAACAATGAAGAAAATGAAAACATTATTGTTGATGAGGAAATTGATACAAATATTGTGTGATCCACTATAACCATAAAGACTTTGTTTACTTTTTTACTTTACAATTTTTGTAATAATTAAATTCAAGATTTTTTACTGAAGATTTGTTTTACTAAGACTTTACGCAATTAAAGTGTAAAAAAATAAAAATTACAATTATAGTATACCTTTTATAGTTCAACCTCTTTGCAGCCTAAGCTTATTTTTGTTCCAGATCCCTCTAAATTCCAATCTTAGTATCAAAATCCGATAAGTCCAAATATTGATTTTAAAACTTTCTAAATATTTATGAAACTATTTTGGGAATCTCGATCATACATTGTCTCTGTTCTTTCCACTTTTCCGAAAATTTCTTGACATTGACTTGGCGGATTTTGATTTTAAGCGCCTCATATAATTGATACACTATTAAAAGTTGTTAATGCTCTCTAAATGTTAAAATGAAATAATTTCATTTAGTTATTGGCAGCAGTGAAGTTTTTTGGTACTGGTAGTAGGTAATATTTTTTTTTGGGTATCTCCCAATCATCAGTGAGTCGATGTAGTCACAAAATTATTAAGATATTAAAAAAAAACAGGAAATAATGGATATGCATTCATAAAATTTCCCCAAACAATTCCTGACTTAAAAAATTGCATATCGCTGCCAATAAAATCACCCCTTTTGGTGATCGCTCGCTTGTGAGAACAGTGAGCTGAGAATACCTGCCCAGTTTAGCAACAACTTACCTCCGATGACCATTTACGGTTGCTTAAACCTATCTAAGCCAGTTAAGTATCACCAATCTGTCACTGATACTAGTCAGTAGTTCAATGGGGCAATAACAGGATATTTTTTCAGGGAAGTATTAATGTGAAAGTTTTGACAAACGAATTAATGAAATATGTATTCTCATAAATTTATTATAGCAGTGTTAGAAATAACCAAAATTTATTGTTGCAACAAAAACGTTTATTTACATTCGAGATAAACAGAACAATAAATACAAAACAAATAATTGTATTTTTTTTCAGTTATTCGTAACAAACAATTATACTTTAGCTAAAAGCTGCGTTATCCTGATAAATTAGCAATAAGCTAGCAGCACTACCAAACCTCAAGACATTTTGGTAAGTTAATACAAATAGGCATTTTATATTAATTTGTAAGCTTGCATCGTGATATATTGTGTTCCATGAAAAATTCAAAATATTTTAAATGAGATTTAAAGGCAGTAAGTAGATATTTCGAATTTCTCCTGGTAGACTAGATATTATAAATGCCTTTATTTAAAATATTTTTTTTTTCAAAATAATGTAGGATTGTAATTTTCTTAAATTTTTCATTTCTTATACCTTTCTGTATTCAATTTCTTGGATATATGTTCTCGATTTAAGGTCTATTTTTATAAATAAGGTTTATTTACAAAAATAATTTTTGACTAAATTTTAGTATATAAAAATATTACCCCTCATGATATGAATATTAAAATAAATATCATTTTAAGTATACAAAATTTTCCATCTTTATGTATAAACGAAAAATCAGTAGTTTAAATTATTTAAAGTTGCATCAAAATATATAAAACAGAATTATTAACCAAAACATCAAAAAATAAATTTTATATATGAGAATCTTTGCAATAAATCAAGTTTCTATTGGGGTCCAAAGATTCTATTTACACCATTAATATGTGATTTGAACAAAATTGTTTATAGGTTCTGGCACAAAATTGGTCTAACGACTTATAACAGACATCAAATGCACATTTTTTTAAAAGTAATCTAAAGTAGAGAAGGATTTAACTTTAAGGATGCTTCTAGTAATTTTGGATTTGTTGCAACCAATTGTGAATCAATTTTTTTTTCAAAAATCAAAATATCCTCATATAAGTGATAAAATAGATTAAGAAGTCATCAATACAATAAAAAAAATCTAAATTACAAATCATGAAATGCTTGAAACAGGGTCAAACATAAAAATAAATTTATAAAAGAGCTATAGAAGCGAAACATATCAGTACATTATTAATTTAAGTTGATAATTGACACATCAAAAATAATTTCTATAAATAAAAAAACCGTTATTAACTAAAATAGATGTAAAATCAAGAACTTATATTGAAAAAAATGTGTTTTTAAGTTAATTTAATAATTGAAAAGGTATTGGTATTTTTATTTCTAGAAATCAAGATTTTTAAATATATTATAAAGAAATGATCAACATGGCAATAGAGTTGGATCTAATTTTGATGGAAATACTTGTATTTAAAAAATACGTTTGCAGTAATCGATATGAATATTTTCAAAAATATTAAACGTCGATAATAATTTCGAACGGTGTTGTGGGTTAAAAGTGTGTAAAGAGTTTTTTAAAATGCCAACGTTCAGATTTTTCATTTGATACTTATCAATGCTAAAAATACATTATAACTCAAGCGTTGATGAAGAAAAACAGGTAAATAAAAAATTGTGAAATTAGAAGTAAAACAATAATCAGAATGAATAGGAGGCACATTTATATATTACTATTGAATGATTGATTATTGTTCTACTTCTAACTTCACAATTTTTTGTTTACTTGTTTATCTTCGTCAATGTTTGAGTTAAAATGTACCATATATTTGATAAAGGTCAAAAGATCGAAACGTTGGCATTTTAAAAAACTTTTGGGACACCATTCGAAATTACATACTAGGAAGAACAATAATATCAAGAATGACATTAAAAATAATATTGAATTTATTTTCACTCATTTTAAATAAATAATAAATAGGAATTTATATATAATTAATGAAGCTATGATATTTTCAGACTAATAAGAAAAATTACAAAAGTAATTAAAATTCAATCATGAACCTATCTTAGAAAAGGAAATAGGAAATCTAAAAAAACATCTAATAATAAAAATACCAACTCTGTTAACAACTGAAAAATATATTAAGAAAAATAAAACTTGTATTTTGTATTAATAAAAATTTGATTTTCACCATTGTTACCACATATCACAATTTTTTTTGTTTAATAATACATTAAATAAATTTATATGTACAAATACTTGAAAAATGTGGAGATGTTCTAATAATTGAGAAAAATATCAGTTGGAAAGTCTCTATAAAGTTATTGACATGCTCTTGGAATCCTAACAAACTAGTATTTTTATCACTTTATATAGGCACTCAGTCGCTAATTCCTTGTTTTCATGCACGACCAGAAACATTACCTGAGCGTAAAGAAAATAAAAAAAAAACTGTTAGCATTACAAAAAGGAAAAGCACGGAAAATGTAGAAATTCGCAAAGAAGGAAAGTAAAGAGGTTTTTTTTTGAAATGCTATTCACTATATAGAAAGCTCTATTCGATGGCTCTACTCGCCAGCTCTTAGGTACACAGGAACATAAAAATATGCAACCAACTTATCGTGCTAAATTATAATAAACTGTTCCACTTTTTATACGCCCAACTTTTCTGAAATTTTAATAGAATCGATATCAATTAATATCAACATAACAGTAAGGATGCATACAAGTCTACAAAAGTGAAATTTTTAAACATTAATTTGGAAATAAAGTAGATTCGAGATGAATTTGGTGAACCTGGAGATTATTTGATCGCTTCACAAATTATAAGTATATTCCCAATTACTTGCTACTACATGTTTATTGAGTTTAAACCTCAATTTGATATTGTCGAGGGGATAGAGTTCCTGGCTTGTTTGTACTTCAAATCAACATTTTAGTAATGGCTCTTAAGCAAATTAATAAGTAGCATTTCTGTATGATACAAATTTTCACATCTTCTATAATTCCTTTAAGGTATAGAAATTAAAATAATCATAAACTGTTAGGTATGTATCTAAGATTTACTATTTAACCCAAATCCAAGTCCTATCTTTAGAAAACTTCAACTAACAATACTATATTTAATTCACAAAAATGATAAGTATAATTGTCTGTGCTGGTAATTATTTTTTAATTTATACCCTCCCCCTTGACTTACATTATCAACATAAAAACTGGAGGGTTTATTTCATGAAAGAATTCTATAAGTTATAATATAAATTCTAAATTCCTTTTTTTTAATAGGTTTCATATACTTTATTGAATATTAATTGCGTTTGCAACGATTTTCGTTATTTAGAACATTTCTTATTACATTAAACATAAATTTATTCAATGTGGCCTATTGTAGGGAAGGAAGATCTCCATACCACTAGAGCTTTCTACAAGTGTCTTTATTATAAAATATGGTTGAAGAAATTAAAATAGAAGTTTTGCAGAGGTAATTGATTATTTGCAGAAACTTAATAAGAAGACACAACAGAAAGTTAAAAGAATGAATACAAAATTTTAATTGAAAAATGAATTTGTATATTTTCCTCAATTGCAAATTCTACCTTCCAGCTTTAACAAACACATAAACAATCTACAAAATAAAAAAAATAGATATCGTGCAATTAAAAAAAACACTTACCGTCTGACTGGTGTAGAAAGAGTCAAAGGTGTTGGTACTCCTAACGCTTTTATCCTCTGCTGCATCGTAGGCGACGGCCTTTGTTGTCCTCCTAAAGCATCGGGAGTACCGCTGCGATTTGAATCTAATCCTCTCGGTCGAGGATGGGGACTGCTACGAGTGTAAAGAGGCATCGGCCTGCCTGGAGTTGGCAACACTTGTGTTGGGTGCCTGGAAAAGAACAGTCTAATCAAATTTCGGTACATAATATATAACTCAGTAAAAGTAGCGAAATTGCTTCCAAATGATCAGAGGTAACGTACAATGTCACTAAAATTGGAAAGATATAGTAAGCCCTTATAAGATTTTGAGAATAACATTTTTCAATTAAACACATTATTGTTTGTATCTATTTCAATTTTTTATGGATTTAATTGGTAAACAATAAACTCATGGTGAAGGCCTTTTAGGCCCCTAGCATGGAAGTGATTCTTCTCCACTTTTTCCTATTTTTCAAGTTCGTTATCCAGTTCTGAATTCCTCCCTCTGTATTAGGTCTTCCATCACCTCTGCGAACCGTCTATTCCTTGGTCTTTCTTTTTTCTTGTTCCTCCTTGTTCTACGTCCATCATTTTTGTTCTTCTCGGCCATAATTCTTCCTCTTTTTTACCAGATTTCCTCCCTCGTCACTGTCGTGCTTGATAACCACTCCAAGATATACCTGACTTTGAACTTGCTCTAAGTTCATTGCTTTTCCTTTGTTCAATTGTAATAAAAAAGTTTCATTACTCGTTTCCTTTGTGGTGTTCTCATTATCATGAAATTCGATTTATCTTTATTGATTTGTAGATTCCTGTGTCTGCTGTTTCTATGAAGGCTCCGCAAATTTCCTTAAGCTCTTTTCCAGATGTTGAAAGGATCACCTTTACGTATGCCAGTAGTTGAGTTGTTGAATTGTCCTTGTTTTTAGGGTACCTGATCTGTTCAAACCGATTTTACGTACTATCCATTCTAATACTATAGGTTTGTTCTTGGTAGCTGCACCGACAGAACTAGCTCAAGAAGTGTACATAAAAGCGTTCTTTGTATCAGAACCAGCGTTCTTAGTAGCAGTCCAAGAGAATTGTTTTACCCTGTTCACTGTACTGCATGTACTGGGTCTAAAGTCAGTTCAGCCAGTGCAGTGCACGATAGTGTAATTTGGAAACGGTAGCACTACATCTGCGTCATCGGAGGAATGTAAAATATAAAAAAGTACTAAATCATTTTCCATTATTGTTAATACCACAAGGCCTGAATCACATCAAATAACCTCAAATACAACGATCAACAAATACTTCTTTGCTCTCTGCACTATATCGTTCTTTGTATACGATCGAACTAATTTTATACACTCATGAACAAACCTTATATTGAACAGCGTAGTGGATAAAGGATCTCCCTGTTTTAATCCTCTGTTGGTCTGAAAACATTTTGATTTTTTAGTTTGCCTTTATCTTCGTTATTATATGTTCAAGTGTCATTTTGGTAAGACTTATATGCTTTTTTAGAATACTAAGATCATTCAAAATGTTGTACAAATAGTTTCTGTTTACAGTATTGTAACCTTTTTAGAAATCTGTGAAGGCTGAGTAGATTAGCAGATCGTATTCATACACCATGTAAACTTACAATAGTTTTAATTAAAGTTCAATGATCAACAACTATGTTATATCGAAGTAATCTTGTCTTAATTTTTCAAATGTGTTTGCTGAAATTGTCCTTCATTCTTCGACCATATGTTGCCACAAAACATTCATATTAGATTCAATGATTTGAACCTTAGATTAACAATATTTACAAAAAAAATTGAGAAGTGCGAGTTCGGGTAACTGAACTTCATGATCCAATTTTTCTAACATAAATATACAAATTCCTATTACTAAATTGTAATAATGTCAAGATCTGAAACATAAGAACCAGTTTGTTAAATTTATCTTGTTACAACTTTTATAACCATCTTTTTAGTCTTATTGATGTTTTATTGAAATGTTTCACATATAATATAGTCAATTGTACTGCAATATGAAAAATATTTATTCTATCAATTTTTTTTTGCTTTTTTTACCTGTTATTAAGTCTACTTAGGGGGCTCGTCAAATTTTTTTCTTTTGCTTCGCAAAGAAAAAAAGAAGTTGGGAAATACTTTACTAATCCATAGTCTAAGTTAGGTAATATTGTGATAATGATTAAAGTTAGGTCAAAACATCAAATATAATAATTAAATTTTTTAGGATAGTTTTTAATTCAAGTAGCTAATAACAAAATCTTACCTTGGAGATTCGACGTCGACAGTAGCCGCCGACGGTAGGAAGAAATTGCTTTTTGAGCCGTGCCTCTGTAATGGGGGCGTCGGTTCACAGTCTTGAGATTGGGACGCTGAAGGTTCCATGTCTAATTCGCACCCGTCACGACCCGGTGACATCTGTAAGAAGAATAATAATAACTGAGTTGGAATTTCTGGAACCGTTGGTAATATTCATACTGAACATGAGCACACTGTTTACACCAACAGTCACAATTACACTGTCTGACGCGCGTTTCAATAACAAAATTACCGTCTTCAGAGACTGAAGGTAAATTCAGACGACTTCACAAAGGATCCATCCACCAGTTTACAAATTCAACTCACTCCAACAACTGGAAATTCGGTTGAGGGCTGCAACTATCTCGGATTTCATAGATAAGTTCCAGTGAGTTTTTTTTGATACATAACTGTTTTTGTTCGTTGCACTCTTTTGGATACGCAGTTAATGATTTGGATAATCGTGTCCGAGGATTGTTTTAGTTTTATTCATTGATCTGAGTACCAGTTATTTACATACTTCAACTGAGGCTGAATACCAGTCTAGAGAAAAAATCTTCTGCCGAGGAATTTAAAGTTATATAACGGGTGTCCGGTAGCAGAATTGGGATTTGAATTTCGAATTTCTTCTTAACCATTGAACGGAAAGGCGGTGAAGGAGCAGCGTTGGCATCGTCATACGTGCGGGTTATTTAGTCGCAGTGGACGAGTGAACAACGTGCGTTTGCAATCGAAGCGTATTTCAAAGCCAATGATTCGTATACAATTGCTCGTCGAAGATATTGTTCACGTTCCAATATTCGACGGTTACGTGACGACCCAAGTGAAGATTTGATTCGATCACAGGTGCGAAGGTTCCTATCTACAAGTTCAGCAGAAAACAACCCACGGGACCCAGCAGGACGTCGAGACCGAATGAAAGCATTTAACTCGTCGCGACAAGTTTGTGCAATAATCCGCGTCAGTCCGTTCGCAAGAAAGCGGCTACCTTGGGACTTCCAAAAACTATAGTGTACGAAATATTGAATAAGTATCTTAAATTTCTTCTATTTTATTTTCAAAGCAAGCGCTTAATGATCACAATATGCGTGAAAATTTCTGTGAGACAATGTTGGAGCGATTTCGCACAGTGATCACTATCTTTTTTTGGAGTGATGAAACCCATTTTCATCTGACTGGAAGTGTAACAAAAAAAAATTGTCGTTATTGGTCCCCTAAAAGGGGAACGGCCACTTCACAGTCCCAAATGACGGTTTGGTGTGCGTTGTCAATAAGAGGAATAATTGAACCCTATTATTTTGAATATCATCAAGGGCAAGCAATTTCCGTTGTCGGTGTTGCTTTTAAGCGAATGCTTAACGATTATTTATTTCCAACATTAAGAGAATATTCTGCTTTCACTTCACAGACATGGTTTCAGCAAGCTGGCGCAGCGCCACGCCACACACTGCTAGGGAGACTATGGCCCTGCTTCATGATTTCTTCAAACTGATAAGCCCTTTCGGTGACACCCCTTGGCCACCTAAGTCCCCGGGCCTCAATGGACTTTTTTCTGTGGGAGTATCTCAAAAGTAAAGTATGTGGCAAGAAATACTGAAGTCAGGTTCAAAGAATGTGTCCGACGTAACGGCCAACATTTGGACGATGTAATTTTAAAAAAATAAAACCTGCATTTGTCTACCTTACGCATATAGTATATTATATTCAACACATTTTTTTATTACTTACTTTATTATATGCATTAGAATTAATATTTCTAACTCCATTACTATTATCCATATAAGTTTTGACTTGACTTTCGTTCGTAATCGTAGCAATTGGACCATGTGGACAATGCTTTCGTTTTATGTGATATTTATGTGGTTTTATTAAACTGAAAAATAATAAACACACATCATTATATCTTTAATTTCATTTGATTTCGACATTTGTCAACGGAAGAATATTAATTAAACAATTTTTTATGACTACAACAATGTGTCGTAACATCACACCAATTTACCGCTCTACGTGAACCTTCAAGTCTTCTTCTATCTCGTACGCGTGTGGGAGCTTTATTGAGGCCCGAGAAAACACTAAAGATGACCAGCGCCTAGGTCACCCTATGACTGTTTCAACTCCGGAAACAGTGACCAAAATCAACCAAATTGTGCGTGCAGATCATCGAATGAGCATCCGAATGATTGCCAAGGCTATAAACGCCGATAAAGAAACGGTTAGAAAAATTACACATTTACAATTAGAATTACACATGACAAAAGTATGTGCGAAATTTGTGCCAAAAAATCTGACTCCTGACCAAAAGCTCATGGGTCGACGGGTCTGCTCAGATTTCCTTGAAAGGTTAGAAAAAGATCTGCTTTGAAAGGGACCCAATTTGAATCGATTGAAGCGTTAAACCAAAAAGCGGCAGAGCTCCTAAAGGCACTCACCAAAGAAGACTTCCAGCACTACTTTGATCAGTGGAAAAAACGTATGGAAAAGTGTGTGGCGAGGAGAAAGGAGTATATTAAAGGGTAGCATTGGAATGTAGAATAATTATTATAATAAAACCCTTTTTCGTAACCAGTCTCGTTATTTAATAGCCAGACCTCGTATTAGTATTTTTGTCTTTGTTTCGTAATTGTTGTGCTAAAGATAAATAAAGAAAATTCTACCTACACTAAAATCAATTAATCAGTTGTAGGTGTACCACATGCTATAGAAGTACTGAGCGCTCCAAGAAGCAGCAAAAACAGACCTACAAACACCAACGCTGCGCCACAATATGTGTGGACAAAATCAAAGATTGACTCCTGTTCAAAATTATTAGTTTAGAGTTTTATTTTTCTGCACAGTTATTACAACAGTTTGATTATGGTATCGCTAACTACCATTGATCTAGAAATCAAAAATAGAAATGACAGTAAGTTAAGATCACAAGCATTTTTTACAAGAATTCGTTGTAGAAATTGAACTAATTTGTCAAAAATATGTCCTATCCCATTTTTACTAGGAATTTCTTTATTAAATTTTGATCAAATTGAATTGAAGCTTGGAAGTTTCTAAAATGTACCTTCGTTTAAATACCTGGGATCACTAGCGACCGAAAATAATGACAACTCTATGGAAATAAGAGAACGTGTGAAAGAGCATACTTCTGACTCCAACGACTACTAAATTCACCTTTACTGAATTGGAAAACGAAAAAGCGGATCTATCGCACAGTTCTCATGTACGCTAGCGAGACCTTTGTTAGGTTAGGTGTTGACACTTGGGAGCGAAGAACTTACATCGAATAAAAAGACCAGTGTGCGAACAGTGCGTGTGGCGCAGCCATACGAACACCGGCTCTATGAAGACCCCATCCGGGGACAGAAGTCAAGAAGGCCAGAGTCAGATGCCTAGTTCATTTGGAGCGTATGCCTGAAGAGCGGAAGCCCGAGGACCGGCGACGGCACAAACGATGTCGAAGAGGATATTCGGCAGCTAGGTATGAGGGGGGTGGAGACGCCCAGCGATGACTAAAGGAATATGGTAGACGAGACCAAGGCTATTTGAGGGCCGTAGTACTAGTGGTAGTAGTAGTTGGATGTCATTATGATCACTACCATGTCACAAAAGGTATCAATAGATAACGTAATAAATTCACCAAAAGTTCAGATAGCAACGCAAATTTTGATACTTCTTATAGTAACATTACTTTTTGTATATACTCTATATACTTTCACTTTTATTCAGCAGTGTAGGGCTATTAAACATTTTGGTGTAATAATATTAATTTAACTCTGAATTCACGCAACAAAATTTGGAATTCTTACCTTGGAAATTGTGGACCAAACTGAGTATAACAACAATTATCCCAACAACCTCTAGAAAAAGGGTTGTAACCACCTTTGAATTTCCCAGTTACTTGTTCGTTCGTAGTTCGACCTCTGGATACCAATACCATGTGAAAACCTGTCAACCCAAATATTGGTATGGAAAGTAAGGCCACAAGTGCCATTAATACCATACTAATGAAAAACTAAGGAAAATTAATGCTATTGAAATTAAATAGATTAAAGAAACTTGCAATAAACAATGGTAATTTTTCAAATAGTTTGTTACGCGTTTTTCATAAAACTAGAATAATAATCTGAGTTGTTATAATAATATATCTCTCCGTCAAAAACATTAAAAAACTTTAACTGATATATAGAACCTATTACCGCATTACATACGATGAAATTTACAAATCTGGGTCATTAATTTTATCTTCATCGATGTCGATGACGTCTTCGTCCTCTTCAATTAATGGTGGTGGACTATTATTGCAGTCTTCACCCCAGTACCCAGAACAAGTGGAATTTCTGTACAATCCAAGTTTTTTATAAACTTAGCTCGTTTATTTTTAATGATAGAAATTTTTTTCAGACATGATTTTGTGGGGCTTTTCAAGAGATACGAGACTATGTCAATTAAATTTTTAAATATCTCTTAATTTTAAAACGAGGTGAGTTTAAAAGGCTCGGATAAGATTGTGTTCGCTTGTAAATAAAAGTTTTTAAAGGCTATATCTCTCCAAATACTCACTGTGCACAAACAGGAAAATTTTAGTTATTAAAAAAGCTAAAATTTTATGATTTTTTTCGTATTTTCTAAAATTACGAATTTTAAATTGATCAAAAATACATATATAAAGTGAATCACAGAAGAGTGAAGATCTATTTTTAGTAGAGGGGTTGTTAGAAGGTTTTTTTCACTGATTTACCTTACCTTATTTTGATCATTAGTCGCTCAATTATCAAAAAAACTAAATGGTTCAAGTTGGTCGTAGAAAAATTTTTAAAAAAGGATTTTATTTGTTTGTTCAAAAGCTACAATTTTGCTCTCTACAGTTTTTTGATGAACAGCAAAAAAATACTCTTTAAAATATTAGTTTTACGAAGAAGACGTAAAGAGCATTTTTTTCTTAGAATCGCTTTTCCATCGATTCCTATAGTCAGAATATAGAAAATATCTACCACCGAGAAGGGATGTCCCCACCCACCAAGGTTTTAGCGTACATTGACATGATATAGAAAATGATCCTTGGGCTATTCCCTACTTCTGTGATAATTTCAAGTAAATCCAGACAGGACGAAAAAATTGCGAACCAAAATGCTTCATTTCCTGGACTAGAACACTGTTATAAATTTTTGTAAATATAGAATCAAAATAAAAAAAAAAACTCTGCCTGGAAAATACTATTAGAATTCATTTAAAATAATTATAGAACAAATGAAACTTAAGTAAAAAACATAAAATCACACAGAAAAGATATTTCAAGATTTTTCTATGATTAGACGTAAAAATAATCCTGTAATCCTTTGCTTTGTGAAGACCACCAAGTACAGAGTTCGTGAGTAAGAATTTCTTAATATAAAGTTAATACAATGATAAGTCATATGAAAAAGGATACGCTATAATTGGCTGTGGTTTAGTATAAACGTCCCCATTCTTTAGTATAAAGATGAGGCTCAATGTGAAGATACTAATCATGTGTATACTTAATGATATGAGGAAGAAAAAGAAGAATCGGTAGTTCCTTCTTCCAATACAATTATTGACCCATGGACAATGATGGTCAAAAGTCTGAAAGAAAAAAATTTAATAGTTTCCAATAATGACCACAAGTGATCATGATACATTCTATCTGAACAATTAGTGATATAATTTGTCAAATTTTAAACATAATCCAAATACAAACTTTTTATCTATCTCATTATTAGGTTTCACAGAATTGTTACTTTTTGTACAGAGTGAGTTTTATGTATGGAAATTTTGTGCGCAAGGGTCTTCTGATAGGGCCGGTATTATGGTGGTATCTACATTGTTGTCAGATCTTTATTTTTTCCGGAAAAATAATCAACTTTGTTACTTTAAAAGGATCTCCTTATATACTTTGTGTTTTTAGAAATAATTAAGAAATACTGAATATTTTTCATATAATATTTTCTATACCTAAACCAAATTTCGGAGTTGAAGCTACATTTACAGTATCTCCGCTGCAGTTAAAATAATACATTTAGGTGGCTATGACTGCCACAATAACAAATTTGACGTTTCAATAAATTATTATTAGTGAAGTTTATGTTAAAAGTTACAATGGATCGTTTATCTGAAAAAGGACAAATTGATCGGCACCTGTTTTTTTGAATTAAAAAATATTTCTCAGTGATTTTTCATCAAAAAGAAACTTTATAACGACCACCCTAATATCGCACCCCCATTTTAATTATACCATTAGCTCATAAATCCTAATTTTATAGGAAGATTAAAACAAAAACGATTGTAAATAAAATGTTGCTGTGTCAGTTAATTCGGTACTTAGGCATGACATGGAACTACTGTTGATGTTATTTATATTTATAGTTGTTTTGTTGACTTAGGACTTTTGCGCATAAAACGAAATATATCTTTATTTGTATTTTAGTTTAATTTAAAAAAATAACACGAAAATATCAAACCCAAGAATGTTATTTTCAAACTAAGTAAATCTCCGTAATGTAAGAAAAAACTGATATTGAGCAACATGGGGAGCAACTTGAGGATTTCAAATTAAAATAGGTAGGTACGACTCGAGAATCACAATGGCTTCAAATAAAGATAATAAGTTTTCCTTTTTATTTGCGTCACTCTGGTTTAGTCGTGTAGGCCGTGATCAGAATTACATTAGAGTCAATTCTTCTTCCTCTTTTTCTTATCACCACCTTTTGGAAATCTTCTCTCTCATAGGAGGTTTTCACTTGAGAGGAAAAGGGTTTTTCCTGCTCATATCTGACTATCTGACATTTGAAAATAAAACTTGTATTTCAATTATGTCTCTGTCAAAGTAGTTGCTGATTTGCACCTGAAGATTCTTTATATTATAAAAAATATATGGCACTACAGCTTTTATTTTTGTAACATCTCTGGACGAAATGAGATGACATAGTAGCTGTTCTTGTTGCATACAGTCGCGAGTAACTCATTGTACTAGCGCCTTACGCGGAATCTGTTAGTACTAATGATTTGGCACTATTAAATCCTGTGAACATCATCTTAAATTATACATTGGAGAATTTTATTTTTTTTTGTGATATGGCACTATTGAAATGGAGTGCGATATGTACTTGATCCTTTATTCAAATTGAACACTCAATAACAAAACATCTTTCTTTGGTTGAAACAGATTATATTTTGGTATTCATTTCAATAAGAACGGAAGTTGGACCTAAGCGTAAAAAATGATATTGAATTTATCTAAAATTTCTACATTCACACCACACCTTTTGTCTACACCAGTGCCAGTCTGGAAGATATTTGAACTGTTATGTATCGTATACAATTGGACACTTTTCCAACTTTTTTTCCATATTAGATACTCCTCCTTACATCTACTCTTCATTAATCAGTTCCTTTTATCCTATCATTATCAATATAAAGAGTCAACTACAGAAGACACTCCATGTGGCAGTATCCTGTAAACTTCTGAAGAGATTCTGAAGCATGTCTAAAGAGTACACATTTGTCAACCCTTCTCTTCCACTTCTCCATTATTTTATTTTAAATATGAAATATACAATCATTAGAAAGGTATGGAGCATCATCTTTTAAAAATGAAACACAACTATATTCTGCTAATGTGTCATTTTTTTCTGTCACATAAAAAATAAATTAATAAAGCAAAGATAATTAATGGTGATATGATAAAAATTACCTAAAAAGTAAGAAGTTTTGATAAATAAAACATTTTAAATTAATGAATTAAATGTTCAAATCGATTTCTATACAATTGTAGAATCATTGTTTGAAAGTTGCTTCTTCTGCTGCTTCAGTCCTAACACTATTTTTATAGTTATTAATTTGACTTATGAGTGATATGGGTGAAAACCATAGATGTTTCAAGTTCAAGATGCAAGACACTTTAAATTATAGCTTTTTTGCAAAGACTCTGTAAATATTGAAACAAATCAATGATCTTTGTGTGTAAATACTTCATTTACATGCCTTTATAATGATGTGCCATACATTGTATATTATCTGTTTAAATATAATCTGTTAGAGAACTGAAAGGAAGATGATTAAGTAATGACATATCTGTATCAAAAAAATGTATCCCTATTCAGAGAAAAATCATGTTTCCTAAAATTTGATACATATTACCAAATATCAAGATGAACTGTTCTTTGTTGCCCACTCTGTATTTATATCAATCATAACTTAATTCGGATCAATGATTCATTCCTGATATTTCTTGTGAATTCATCTGTTTTTTATCAATTCACAGCAGATTATAGTTCGTGTATTTAAATAATTGCAATTATATTTCAATTTCTGAAATCATCCAAGTGTAAATCATAATTATTAATAGAACCAAATTAGATTTTCACTTCCAACTACATAGAAAGTATCAATTAATAAATGTATAAACAGTTCAAGTCATGCTACAAGTCAATATTGGAGTACATGAAGCTATGAAACAAAGACAATCATTGTTTGTATAAAGTCTAAAATAGTCAGTAACTTGGGTTAATATGAGTCAAATACCTTCTTTGTGAGAACACAAATAGCTATATTTTCTTAAAATAGATTTGGGAATATCTTAAACATATATTTCATGTTACTGATGTGCCATGCATAGAATATTTAATGATCAATTATTTCTTATAACCATTTTTACATTTTTTGTGTTTGAATAAATATCATACACCACACAATAATTTAAATTCCACAATGGCAAAATATGGATATCCTCTTTTGTCATATATGAATTTAGTCTTTTTTCTAAATACTGAGATGTCTGCCCTATGCAGACAGCATCACAATCAGTACAAGGCACTTGATATATAATATTACTTTTGTTTCAAATCAGATTAATTTGCTCTCAATATTTTGATTTTGATTGATAAATTCTTTGGTTTTAGTTGTATTTTGAAGTTTGATGTTGCTTTGTTGTTATAATAATAAGTATTACAAAAATGAGAACAAGTAGTTAAATGACTTTTTTTAAGGTGAAGCAGTCCCTTCTAGATATATGTTGGGGCACACAATATTGAATCTGAAAATAATTGGAACCTTTGAAGTTGAAGATGATGGAGTAATAATGCAGAAAATGATTTGTTTTTGTAAAATAGGAGCAGATAGAAAGTGTAAACTCAACACTACAATTCTAACAATGCTGTCTATAATAGTTTTCTTTCTTATAAGGAAAAAATGAACTGCATTCTAAACAATTAGTTGTTTTCTTCAACCTGATTATTTTTGTGTCTATTGAGGTTCATAAAAATTATCTTCAGGTGAATGCAATGAAAATTTTCATGTATTTTGTGACTCATTTCCCAATCTTTATTTTTAAAATTAATTTCCCTGCCAAATTTTGTATTCAAACAAATTTTGCTTTCATTACCTTTTGGGAAAAATTATAACTTAACTTTGGTAAACAAACTGAACATATTAATTTTAACATGATGGACATAAATTGGGCATATTAAATTTTAGGATTCACTAGATACAATGGAAGAGGCAGGAAATATTCTTCGTTACAACAGCTATTGTCAAAGTCTACTACAATGTTTTCTCCATTTGGAAAAAATTGTTATGCTTTTCTGTTGTATTTTGTCTATACTATAATTACAAAATTAATAGATGGATTATAAAAATGAGTATCTTACATGATTCATGATTTAATTAGCTAACTTTGTAGTAGATGCGCAAAGTTTGTTATTAACATAATTGACTATTAAAATATAACATTACTATGCAATTGCACACAATACTGTAAAAATTATATTTGAATTTGTTTGATACAGTTAAAAAAATAAAAAATAAAGAGTTGAAATGGAATTATGTTTTATTAGAAGCAAGCTAATTTTGGGTTTATACAGTTTGAAGTATGTGTGAGAGTAATAGTGAATTAAAACAAAATATGGAAAAAGTGAACTGTATGGAAAATATATAAATAATAATTTAATTGTAATAAGCCAACTGAAAGTCTCCATATGTGCATTATTTGGCATGACTATAGTTACTTTTTACCCTACAAATGTTTATTTTCAACTGACAAATATATCAATTAATTAAAACTGTATATGTGTGGGCGAGTATATATTAATTAATAAAAATTATCTGGAAGATCTTGATATATAGGAAAATGAGGAGATGATGTTCTAGTTTTTCTTGTAACATGATAACTCTAAATTTATACAGTTTGAACTAGTTACAGAACTGTTCAAGTCACAGTTTGATTCTGTTAGGAGTAATAATGAATGTTGAAAAAAAAAAGATCGATAAAGTGAACTGAATGAACACATTGGCTTTGAGAAAAACATAAATAATAATAATTTATCTGAAATAAGTTTACAAAGTCCACATACATGCATTATTTGGCACGACATTAGTTACTTTCGTCCCCAATGATTTTTTCTTGACATTCTATTCAATACTTTTCTCAAATGAAATAGAAACTTGAGTCTAAATATTATTATAAATAATGAAACTTGTAAGATTAAGTGAAAAAATTAGAGGTATGAGGTGATATATTCTTAGCAACATAAAAGAACAACAGTATTACACCCTCAAAAATAAAAAGAATATACTACTGATCCTAATGATAAAAAGTGTGTTAAGCAATGAGAAAATATTCATATACTGACTGTTGAAATATAGTTTTATCACATACTTTGTATTTGTACATGTATAGAAAATTAATAGGTGTACATTGTGTTTAAAAATTCAAAGAACATACTTAGATATTACTTAATAATGTATTTATTCACTTACCTCTATACAATGATTACATACACTACAATGAGAACACCTTGGTGGTCTGTAAAATTTACATGTAACACACCATTTCATTCTGACAGTAATACCATTTATGTCAACATTTTTGTAAAGAGGTGCTCTAAAGTCATCTTCCCTATCTTCATCAGGAGGTGCTGGAAGAGAAATTAAAGTTTCACATTAACATGAAAAATAATTATAATTTTTTTTTCTGAAAATTTTACATCTCATTATATTTAATCATATATAAATTTGCCCATTAAGTATCAAATATGCATACACATTAAAAATTCGTCGATATTGAATGACAATATGATTCAATTGCATATGAAATCCACGATAAATTTAAAATTACATACGAAAAAAGTGAAAAAACAAAGTGTTCATTCACCTTTGGGTATAACTCCTGGGTCCATAAAAGTTGCTAAAGTGAAATTCGCTAAGACGAAGAAAGTGATAACACCTTGGCATGCTGGAACCCATGGGTGATCTGCGAGATAATACTGGGCCCTAAAAGTAAAACATAACAGCTATATTTGGAAGTACAAACATATACATAAATAACTTACGGATAATAAAAGAATAAAGAGGTGGCAACGATGAGCAACGTCCATGCAAATGTAGCCGGTATATATCTAGTTTTAACATCACACTTGGGCATAATGTTTCTTATTTAAACAGATGCACCCTTAAGTTCTAGCGAAATTCTGAAAATACAGTCTCACACAGGTCAACATGGCTGGCAAAAGCAAACACTACGGTGAGAAGTTAGTTACAGGCATGTCAAATCATTGTCAATGCCAGCTGTCGAACTCGGTGTGAATTACGCTACAGAGTTAGATAATTTAGCGTCTGTGAATTAAACCCACCCCGATACCTTCGTTTCAAGACCTGTATATAAGACCATGGATTATACTTCTTCAAGCCATACAGAGGAGTAATTCCTTTATCAGGGCAAAACTCAATAAATCCCATTCTCAACAAGAAAAATTTCCTTAACCTATTAAAAAAAAACCATCGAAACTCCCTCTCTCTCCTTGTTTATAATTTATCATTAGATAATGCTTAGTATGCAACCAGTAAAGCACTTTATATTTTTCTGATACCCTGATGATCATAGTCAAAATAATTTAATTATTACGTTGCCATTTTTTCGTATACAAAGTTTCAAATCGATTTTTAAGTCTGCGAAAATCGAGTCCAAAGGTTTCGTCACATATACAGATAGATAGATATTAAAGTATGTCAAAGACACTGAAATCTGTCAGTGGTGATAGTTTAGTGACTTTTATCGTGCTTTGAACACAGATTATAAGTGTCATAAACGATTAAAAAAGAGAAATTAGTTACTTAAAGAATAAACAACGGTATTCGACATCAATTATTCTCAATATAATGTAATACAATTGATAACAAAAACTTTAATATCCAGCAAGTCCGCTATACAAATTTCCTTTCCTGTCATATAAAAGAGTTCTCTTCTCTGCAGATTGGAAACGTGCTCGGCTTTCGTAAACATAGATCAACCGGGGATCTCCTGTCCTATGTTACCAACGTATGAACTGAAGCTATAGATAAATATGGGGAATCCCGAGCAATCGCACTGGATATATTGAAGATTTTTGACAGTTTGACATGACAGCCTTCTAAATAAATTCATTTATCGTCTTCACTTATCGACTGGCTTAGTAGCTTTCTCAAAGACTGATCTATCGAGGTCGCTATCGATGGACATACCTGAGAGAGGTTTGAGGTCATCGCTGGTGCTCCCCAGGGATGCATCTGGTCACTTACTTGTCACTTACTCTCTTTCTCCTGTACATCAACGATCCACTTGACAAAACTGCAAATCTATAGCTTCGCCAACAATAGCACACAGTGTCGTCGTTCAAATCAACCGCCCCAATAAACTCTGCTAACACCCAAATACGAAGGCAGTAACAGATCACTATCGCCAACACCGATCCTGAAAACATTCTATATTGGGGTGGAAGCAATCTAATTGAGTTGGATGCAGCAAAGACCAAACTGCTGTTTTTACAAAAAAGGTTGGCGGCTCAGGATTTGGTCCTGTCTGCACATAGAATATCACCAGCACCGCAAATTCGCCTGTTGGGTGTCGAGGTTAGGAGCAATATGTCTGGTATTGCTCCTAACTGCTCGCATCCAGAGTTAACCAGAAAGCTTAGCGCATAGAAGAAACGTTGCCGACCTGACTCTGTTTTACCGATAGGTACTACAAAGGTAGATGCTCTTCCGAGCTCTCCAGCATAATACCACCTAGAGTAGTATTTCCAAGACCTACTTGACAGGCAGATATGGCTCATTAACATCTAGTTTGCATGCTGAGGCCCAGAACATTAATTTATCGGGACTCCTTCTTAGGAGAAGTGTAAGCCTGGGAATCAGCTACCAAAGCACGTCTTTCCCGAACACGGTAGGCACCACATGAACTACTTCAGTGTAATAGGGTTTAACCTCTTGTGATTGCTTTTTACATAGAAAAAATTGCAATATGGTGTTCATTGGGTGCTATATTGTCTCCTTTCAATAATTTAAACAGTATATTGACCTAAGCAAATAATTTTTATTCAATTAAAAAGTAATTTTTAAAACAATTTATATTCTCATGTGTTATTATAGCCTTATTAGGTACATAGTACCAATGTGTTAAATTCGAGAGAGAAAATTAAAAAATATAATTAAAGAAACTTGAGTAGAAATCTCCAAATCTATACATGTTCTACTAGTGAAAGTTTTTTATTAAACTTTTTTGAAATGTAAACAGTAACAATCGTTTTTATTCAATAAAAAGTAATAATCTTTATTACTTTTATTATAGGATTTATCATAATTGGGAAACTTTTGTAAACAATAGATTCATAAAAATTTAATCATTTGTAATAAAAATCATTAAGGATCTTACTCGAAATTGATAAAAATAAAACAAAAGATTAGGAAAGTTATTGCCCATTTACTGAAATAAATATACATATAGTATTTAGATGAATAACTAAAAAAAATTGTATTATGAGAAGTACATAGTTAAAATATTCAAAAACATTTTTGGACTACAAAATATCTTGTTTCACTTAGACGACCAAAATGAGTTGACTGACTCATATATACAGTTTTTAGGCTGTTTTCCATTAACTTACGTTAACTTTAGGGGGAACGGACACAACTATTAAAATATCAAATGGACATACTGTAGTGCTTTAGGTGAATTATACTCTTTCTAATAATCATTTTTCAGATTTGGTCAGATATTAATAATAAAACTGTTCTAAAACTGCTACACAAAAGGTATTTTCAAAAAGGTAATTTAACTAAAAACCTTAAACCTTGAGAATGCAGCCTCAATTAACCCCGTTTCAGTTGATATTTTAGGAATTGTGCGAATTATAAAGGATTGTACGTTTTCTTATTGCTCCTTTGTTTAAATCTCTCACCGTTTAGTTGCTTTAATGAAAAATCAAACAAACTTACCAAAATGATGTAGATATTTTCTATGTGAAAATTATAAAGTAGAATAATATGTATTTTGATATTGATTTTGGAAATGGTTTGAAAATCTCAAATAGATTGAAGATGATATTCATGAATAAATTTTTTCAAAATAGCTTAAGTGAATGGTAAATGTAATAGGAAGATAATAGGGATATTTTGTATGAGTTATTGGTTTGTTAATGGAAGGTATGGGGGGAAAATTGCTAAGTAGAGTTAGTAACTTCTTAACCAGAAGATATAAAACTATGCTCTTATGTACATTATATTAGGCAAATTCAATAGATACAAAGAATAAAGATAATTTCTTATAAATAAATTGATTCAAAAATGCAGCCAGTATTTAGAATATTAATGAATATATATCCTAAAATTTATATAAATATTGGATATTGTTATAGTCTAGAAGAAACATAATTTTAATTTAGTGGGATAGCTATAAATTGAATGTTTAGACAGGAAAATAAGTCCAATTTCCAATATGGTACATCAATAAAATAAGTAGAAACTATCATAAAAAGAAAATTTACTTATCAAATAATGGAAATACGTAGATTATACTAATAAAACTAATTGCTTTATAAAAGTAAATTGCTACTCAGTTTTTTACAAATACATTTTCTAAATACAGAATGGCAGCAGAAACTGGCTTGAAATTTAGCCAAAGGCTTGGTTTCATAAGTAATACAGTTTTTCATCAACTGGTCCTCATTATATTCGTTTATATTTCTTATGTTATAATAAAATATAACGATCTAAATCCTACAAGAATTATTCATTATTCTTTCAGTACTGGAGCTGTAAGTATATATTTCTTTTATAATTTCATTTTTTCATATTTTATATTTAATATCCATAACTACTGCAATTCAAAGAAATTATTCTTACAGTTAATTTTCCACAAATCTTTTCAAATAAAAATATCATATAATAGGATTCTATCAAATATGTATAGTAAACTTTTAATACTTCACCCAAGATGTATAGTGAGTTGCCTACTTATTGATCGTGTAGCTGACTGATACTACTTACTATAAAATAAGTTTTAGTTTGAAATTTTAACAACTACGAAAACGAACGAGAAAATTAAAAAAAATAGAATTATTTGGATTTTAGTATATACCTTTGATGGCAGAAGGAATAATATTATTTAACGAAACAAATACATGGTCTTTTCAAATAAATAGAAGTAGAAAAGCTTGGATACATGGAGTTTTATTATCTCTTAGCCTTATCCTACTTACTATCGGTATAGCGTTTCAAATTAATGCCAAAGATGATCATTTTAAAACTACCCATGCTATAACAGGTGAGTCAAACAAATATTACTGAAAGAAGTTGATTTGTATACCATTACAATAATTAAGTTTTACATTATCTCATACCCACAAATAAAAAGTGGAAAACATAAAATAGCAATCAATCCATGATTGAAAATTTCGTTTTTCAGGTTTGGTCTCATGGATCTTATGTTTTGTACTGACATTAACAGGAGTTATAACTATTTATTCACCTAAATTGAAGAATTATGTGCGACCAGTTGTTTTAAAAACAATACATTCATGTTTAGGTTTGTCGTGTTATGCTATTGGAATTACATCTATCATTCTAGCAATAGACAAATCAAGCTTTACTAGTTACGTTTCCGACACCGAATTAATAACTATAAATTCGTTGGTTATTCTTCTTACAATTTGGAGTGTTATAGGTGCTTTAAAGATGGTGTTTAATAATTTGAAAGATTTATTTTTTTAATTGTTAGATCGGTTCTAAGAAAAATATATTGATAGCGACAAATTTTTAATATCTTATTAGCCTTAAATAGATCCTTATATACAAGTGGTGCATTCCACTCAGCACCAACGACAATCAAGTTCACGGCCAGGACCTTTCCGTTCCACTTAGTTGTGTAATCGTAAACCCAAGTGGAATGGCTTATGAGGCGTTTTGAGTGTTGAGATAAATATTAAGAAATGGCAAAACAGAAAATGTAAAGCGGAAGCTTTAAGAGGTTATGTTAAAATTTGTAAGTTATCGAATTTTTTCCGTGGATTATTCAACTCATTTAGATTAAAATAAAATCAAAATATCTTCTGCGGCGATAGTAAAATAGTACTATAATATGCCATAGTCAAACATTAATGCAAAAGGCGTAGCTACCACATCTATCAAAAAAATTTGAAACTTTTTAAACATTGAATAATAACGACCACTCGTTATGCATTTTGAAAACAAACAATAAACACACTGGGTCTTCCACAGTGTATGTAGTAAGAGCAGGATGTGATTCATCTATGTTAAGAGCTCAGTTGCGACTGTCCGGGTTGATATCGAATCACGTAAAGGTGACGTTCGTGTTTCTGTACGAAAAAAAGGATCACCCTGTTTTGGGCGAGGAATATAAGTAGAAATGATGCCGTTCGTGTTTCTGTACGAAAAAAAGAAGAACCACCCCTTTTTGCGTGGGGAATACAAGTAGAAATTATGCATTTTGGAAACAGACAAAAAACACTCTGAGACTTTCATAAGAGCTCATTTGCGACTGTCCGGGTTGAAAAGTTTCTTCTCGTGCGTTTCATGTGGTGAAGACAACAGATTTAGCCAAATGTTTATATATTTCCTAAACTTGAATATCTTTTTTATAGTGCTCTAATTTTATCCATGAATAATTTCTTATAATATGATACTCCTTTGTAGCATCTCTTTCCTCCCACATACTAGAGCTCTAACTCCAGTAGCGACTATTTTTCTTCTCTTCCAACCAAATTTAGCAGCTATTAGCAGGCAAAATTTCCATTCGCCATTTATTAGAATTATTAATCATATGCTTCCTCTCACCACAGGAAGTTAAATATATACATGTATTGACTCCAGGTATATATAGTTTGGCAACAAAGTAATTTCGGTTTGCTAGTATAAAATAAAACACTTTTTTTAACAAATAATTTCTTTCAGCTTCCACGCTCATAAAATTTCTGATCCGTATCAGCAAAAAACTGAACCAGGAGCGATTGAAGGTCTTAGTCGTTTGTGAAAGTTTGACCATTCAAAAAATTCTGCAAACTTCGAAATAAACGGTAATCAGATGGTATCAGACCAGGGCTGTATGGGGGATGTGGCATAACTTCCCAGCCAAGCTCCAATAGTTTCCCACGAGTTACCAAAGATGTATGACGCCTTGCATTATCATGATGGAACACTAAACTTTTCCGATTAGACAATTCTGGCCATTTTTCATCACCAGTGATGATTTTTTCAAGATAGGGTCGGTTTCATTTCGTTTAAGGTGCATATCGCAAATGTTGATTCTTTGTGATAAATGAATTTATTTCAATTCGTGAGATGCCCAAATATCAAGCTTCTTAACTAGCCTAGAATGTTAAGTGTTTTTCAATTGTGTGCGATACATTTAGCCTCTTCTGAACCTCTCGAACAGTTATTTGACGATCCTCTTCAATTATGACTGCTCATTTTTGAGGAACAAATTTCCAGAATGGAATTTTCATACAATTCTGACACGTTCGCTCTGTTAAGCAATCAGAAAGTACTTAGTTGTCAACCTTAATACAGACACGTCCATATCAATATACTTTTCATTCAATATGAGATTTAAATCTTCCTTATGTATTAATGATTATTTGAAGAGTTTTTTTTACTACAAAGGTTAAAATGTGTTGGAAACGAAAACACAACGTTAAGAAACTACCACCCCTGTATTTTTATGTAACGCTTGTTTAAAATCCGCAACATTGACTTTCTGTCACCGATACTGTTGACATCCTCGGGCTGTTGCAATTTCAATTATTTAGATTTCTAAAACTTGGCATTCACTGGTCATTATATTAGTGGCATGCAGAGAAAACCAAGCAATCGTCCTCCCTTGGAAAGTCTTATGAAGGCGACAATAGGAATCGCTGTCTGTGATGTTTGGTGCAGAGCTACCATAAATGATTATATTATATATTTTGAGTTTTTTGTGTCGATAGGGTTTGGAGCTTCGAATAATCATCAAGCTTCTGGTGAAAATATCTAATTAAACTCACTTCGGAAAGACTATAACAAATACAGTATTCTATTATATTCTTTATTAAATTTGAAAAAAAAAATTTTCTAAACTTACATTATATGATTTATCTTTTTCTGGATGTTACACTTTTTTTTTAACATATTTGATTAAAGCAACGATCTGTAATTATTTAACATACATTAGTTTAAAATATTAATTTGATATTTATTTTGCAAAAAAAAATAATAGATTTGTAAAGATATGAAACAAGGCAAACTATAACCGAAGAATGGGAAATCGCAAAATAATAAATAAACAACAAACTGATACACAATAATTGTATCAAGCTGCTAAATATCTTTTATTGCTAGATATGTTGACCAAATCCCCATCAACATTAAAAAAATATTTAATCACTGATAAAACTAAAGCAGAGAATTATTTTTGTATTATCAATTATTTCACAAAACTGAATAAATAATATCCACAGTTTGCTTAGCTTAGGGGAGAAAAACTCTTCAAAAAATATTAATTTATTTATTGCTTAAATTCTAGAGCTTCATCAGAATAGATAGTAAAAATGCAATCATACATAAAACGATTAAAAATAACATTTAATATCAATATCAGTTTTAACATACAAATCCTCTTAAACGACCACTAAAAATTTTTAAAATTCTTAAATAAATTTTAGTCATAAATAGAAAGTCTGTGCAAACAAACCCAAATTGTGTCCAAGTAATTCCAAGTAATTTATTCAAAAATATTACAAGTTCCAATAAAAAAGTGATTTTTAGAATATAAATTTTATCCGTGTTTTAATGGCCTTAAATCCGTATTGTTTCCCAATTTTGCAAGAATGGTAAATGTGATCACCAGCAATTAACATATCCATAAAAGTTCTACTAAACGAATATAAACTGTTTTAAACCAAATGGATACTACACTGTGTTACAATTACTTGACTAAGGCAAAAAACTAACCTTTTTTTCAATATTCCACTAAAAAAATTGAGAGTAATGCAGCCTTCAATGTTGGTATTTCAGAATTGATTGAATTAGGTTTCATTGACGTATGGTACTTCGAAGCCAATTTATCTACATTTGTGTAGAATATATCAAATATATTTTAAATAAATTGATCAAATAAAATTAAAATGTCTTCAAGCCAGTGCTATAAAAGAATGGATACTACAGTCTTTTAATGGCTTTAAATCAATATTGTTCTCCCAACTTTGCAACAATTCTAAATTTGAACACTTGCAATTAACAAATACATAAAAGTTCTACTAAACGAATATAGACTGTTTCAAACAAAATTGACACTACACTGTGGTACAATTACTTGACTTTAAGTTCATAAGGCAAGAAACCCATTTTCAATACTCCACTAAAAATATTGAGAGTATAGCAGCTGGGTTGTTGGTGTTTGGGAATTGATCAAATTAGGTTTCGTTGATGTTTCAAATAAGGTTCTTCAAAGCCAATTTATCTATATCTGTTTAGAATATATTAAATATATTTTGAACAAATTGTTCTAATCAAATTAAATTGTTTTCAATCCAGTGCTTTAAAAGAACTGATACTAAACTATGGTATGAATAATTGACCTTAAAGTGCATAAGGTAAGAAAACTCACCTTTGCTTTGTTTCGGAATTATTCCAGTTTCATGGATGTTCTATCTTATATCAAATTAAAGGAACAGAAACAAACACAAGAAAACATACGAATTACTATGGATAATCAAAAGCTTCGAAAATTGGATATGCAAAATCTATTTCTTTGTTCCTTATAATCGAATCATTAGAAGGTCAAATTTGTAATGTTATATTTATTCAGTATTTTGATATTTTTGGTTTATTTGCAATACAAAGAGTGATCCTAAGACAATTACATGATTCAAGTAAATGATGATGAAGACAATGAAATAATGAAACCATTTAATAAATGTAAATTATACTAAAATTTACATTTCTTCACAATAATTGAACAGCCTCGCATTTCAGTACTTATATTAAACAGTATTGTATTGTCAATATTCAAACTTATAAAAAGAATTTAGTATTTATTCTGAAAAATTAAACTTATGAAAAGTTCATGATACAAACCGGCAATGTCATTTAAATTCAGCTTAAAAATAAACTGTTTAATCTTTGTGATAGAGAATGTGGAAAAACAATCTGTTTGAGGACTTCAGCATCTAAATAAAATATATATTGGTAAAACAACAAGGTTTCTAAAACGTTTGATGTTCTGATGCTGAGTTTTTTTAAATAACAATATCTAATCATTACTAATACTGACAAAATTAACCAAACCAATATACTATGGCTCACCTCAGTGTTTATTCTGTGAAACTATTTATGATGTGTCTAACAAAGGTAAATAGAGAAATATTTAGTATGACAAACAGAAAGATGAGTTGGCATTATTAGAGCAAGATTTTGGCTTTAATTTCAAATAACAATGAACTACAATTATCTCATGCTAATGGATATGAAGAACATTATTTATCAATAAACCAGTCTATACCTATTTCAGATGAACTGTTGAAAGCTATTCAAAACTGTAATATTTACTTTCATACTTAAAATCTATATTCATTCTTCACATAATATTAATGTATTTTGTAAATGAAATTAATATTAGTTTTTATCCCCAATCCTACTTATTATCTTTTTCGGTAGTTAATCTGATTATTATCTGAATTTTAAATCAATGACTCAACATTAATTTATAAAGTTCAAACAGAATGATAACAGATAATTGAACAGAATTTAAGTTCGCTCCATAGACTAGTCTAAAATAGTCTTAATATAAGTGGGTTGCCTACTGACGTGGAGGCATGAAACCGTGTTGTGGGGATGGTTGAGTGAAACCCTTTGAGTAGGGGTTGCCTTGAGCTGATGGAGGGTATACAACTGGAGGATGACCATATTGTGGTTGTTGTTGATAGGAGATGCTACCTTGTGGTGGATTTGAATAAGCATTAGAGCTTGGAACCTGGGAGCTATCCATTACTTGAGGAACATAGCGTCTAGAATAAAACAAAATTATCATAACATCAGAAATATTTATTATAACTTACCCAGTTGATTGAAAGTTGTATTGTTGGTGATAGGGTAAAGAGCTGTACTGCATTCCTGGAAAATTAGTAGCGCTCGATGATCTTGCAAAATAATCGCTCATTCCATGTGGATTTGCTGCTGATGTTACAACAGATTGCTGACCTGGAGTTGTTGCCATTGATACTGACTGAGGTCTACTACCAGATCCTGAAAAATACACCCCATGTTATTATTGTATGTATCCTTTTAAAATCAACTAGAACATTGCAAGAAATAATCACCTTCATTATTAATTTGTGGAGTAGATGGTTTTGAATCTTTAACATCTTCAGTACCATTTTTCTGATTTTTGTCTTGAAGTGGATCAAATTCACTTGAGTTAACTTTGTTTAAAGATGAACTGGATTGATTCAGATCTATATTTGATGTCTCACCTCCTTCTGTAATATTTAAATATTAATTTTGGATATCTCTCATATACAGAAAAATTATACCTTGATGCCCGCTATTGACAGTTTTGTTTTCCTGTATATCTATGGTATCAAGCAGGTTATTTACTTGATCTCTTATATTTCGGAGCTGCTTCTTGAGATTAGTTACTTCATTAGATGACAAAGCATTCCCAGAGTCATTTTTCATATCAGAATTAAGTAAAATTTGTAATTTTAAAATACGACTGCATTGTATTGCAAATGATAAATCATTACTTTCAAATATTGTTATTAGATCACCGTCTGAAATAAATTATAGTTTGTGAGAATTTTTTTAAAGATAAATCTAGAATAAGACATTGTAACATAGTTGTGCAGAAGTAAATATACTAAATCACCATCTATACTACAGGAAAAAATTGAAAAAAAAGTGACAGTAAACATTAATATTTCATCAATTTGTTCTAACAATTATTTAGAAAAAGTGGAAATTAATCTAAATTTGAATATTGTCTATTATAACGCCAACAACTGTTCCATTTAAGGTGAATATTTTTAAATAGTTTGAATATGTTTTTATCAACTTTAAATAATTTGATTATAATTTTCAATGATAAATATTGATTAGAAACTATTTTCATTTTTAGTTTATGTATCTGAAATCAACACTATAATTAAAATTTACATAAAATATATTGTACAATTTCTATTCTTTCTTTTGTCACCACTTCATTATCTTGGCCCAGTTGTGTTTATTAAATATTCCAATTACATATATCAAATGTTCCATCTGGAAAATATATTAATTGAATAGATTTCGTCATAATTATCTGACAAACAAAGAATATACATAGTAAATCCAATTAATTATTTGCATAACTACCTTCATCTTTGTATTTGATTGTGATGTCATCGTTAGCGGATAATTTGCCCCTAAAAACCCTTTGCATCATTAAAACCAGTTCGTCGTACGTTAAAGATTCGTTGTGGATTGGGATTCGTCTAATATCATCTCCTAGTTGTACCTTAATTATTAATTTACCACTTAAATCCAACTCACTTTTGATCTCCATCTTAAACTAAAAATCCAATATTTCAGCATTTATCATATGAAAAATAAGTTACTCACTATTTCATTAAATGGTTTAATTTACAAAAATAGTATGAAAAGTGTACAATTTATTAACGGGAGGTGAGTGAAACGATTAAAAATGGACAAAAACACAAAATGTAGCCGCAACGTCAAAAGTTTTTTATGAGCTGTCAAAATACCGGTGCTGTCAAATCGAAAAAAACTATTAGGCACTTTTTCAAATCCATTCTCAATTCAATATAAAATTCTCATCTCATTTATTGACTAAATTCAGATATCCTATTAAAAAATGATTAATTATGAGTTAATTATCTCCAATCTTACATTACTTTCTCTATCAAATTATTTGTGTACTTCAAATGTACTGTTTTGAACTGTCCCTAAAAAATCCACAATAAATAACAAACTTCTGTTGGCGATACTGTTAACAACAAACTTGACGATTAGTTAACCTAAGAATATAAGCAAATTTAAGCATCGATTTTATTTGATAATCACATGAAATTAATTTGAGCAACTTTTTTATTTGCACTATGGCCACCGATGTCTTGAGAAAATGTAAGTTTTTTCTGTTTGTTAGTATCTTGAAATAATATTAGATATTTTAGCTCCTCAAAAAGCAAAGGAAATTGAGAATGGCGCTGAACCCTCTGCTCCTGTTATTAGAAAAGGCATTCTCACGTCGTTTGTAACTGGGAAATTTATGAATATACCCGAAAACGATTTGGTGAGTCGTTCGGTTTTGTACATTTTTTTTGTCTTCATAAAAATGTTTTTGACATTTCAGTTTTCCCGCGGATAAAAGTTCATTTAGTTTGGATCAAAACAGTTATATTATCTGATTCCTAAATCTTTTAATTACAAATATATTGATTTAATATCAACCTAATAGTTTTAACTTCCTCACATAATGCATATTGTTTTTTAGTTAGGACGATGTAGGTTTGTTTCTGAGTTTGATAAATTGAACAGAATTGGAGAAGGATCATATGGTATTGTTTGTGAGTATAATATGATTTTTGGTCCATAATAGCCATTACCACCCTTTTTTTTTCTTAGATAGAGCAAAAGATCAACAATCTGACAAAATTGTTGCACTAAAAAAAGTGAGAATGGATTTGGAGAGGGATGGTATTCCTATTAGTAGTTTGAGAGAAATTCAAGTATTATTGAACTGCCAACATGAGAATATTGTGCATTTAAAGGAAGTAGTTGTAGGCCGAAGTTTAGAAAGGTTTCAAATAACTATTTATTTTAAATAGACTGAAACACTTTAAATATTTCACATTTTAGCATTTTTTTGGTTATGGAATACTGTGAACAAGATTTAGCATCTTTATTGGATAATATGCAAGCTCCTTTTACTGAATCACAAGTTAAATGTATTATGCTGCAAGTATTGCGAGGCTTGAGATATTTACATCATAATTTTGTTGTACATAGGGATTTAAAAGTTTCGAATTTACTTATGACTGACAAAGGATGTGTAAAAATTGGTAAGTTGATTAATGTTTGTATGTAAACACATCTATATCAGAAATTCAAACATTAACTAATCCCAACAGCTGGTATTACATTCCAAATATTGAAAATCCAAGTCATTTAATGACATGTTGTCTTTTACAAGGTCAGTTAGCAAAGTTTAATCTTTGGTGGTATTGTCATGAGAGGTTATCTTTGAGATTTGACCAGTGGCCAAAACCTTCACTGGAAAATTTCACAGATAATATGTTAGAAAAACATAATCAAATTATTTTATCATATCATATCATTATATCATATCAAAAATTATTTCATGTTTCCAGAGGTTAAAACATAATTCCAATCATGAATTTTTTCTTAATTTAGTAGATTAAAAAGAATCTTTGCTTGATCCATCGGGTTAAAAAATAATTGCTGATTATCAAAATATAAAAGAAGGTATGACTCTTCAAAAGTTAGGTACAGCAAAATCCATGTAAGATCTTTTATTGAAGTGAAATGTTAAACTGAATAATAGTTAATAGTATAATTTGTTACAATCTTTAGCTGATTTTGGACTTGCTAGATGGTTTGGAGTTCCATTGAAACCTATGACACCTCATGTTGTGACTCTTTGGTATAGAGCACCAGAGCTATTGTTGCAAGCCCCAACACAAACTACAAGTGTTGACATGTGGGCAGCTGGGTGTATTTTAGGAGAATTACTTGGACACAAGCCTCTACTACCCGGAAGGTCAGAAATTCAACAGCTTGAACTTATTGTGGATTTACTTGGTAAGTTGGAATTCCCAATTAATATTGTAATTTTAAACTAATAAAATTGGATATATTTGTTTTAGGTACACCATCTGATGCTATCTGGCCAGGTTTTAGCCAGCTTCCGGCTCTGCAAAATTATAGTTTGAAGCAACAGCCATATAACAATTTGAAACAGAGGTTTCCTTGGTTGTCTGCTGCTGGCTTACGTTTACTCAATTTCTTATTCATGTATGATCCAAGAAAGAGGGCTACTGCAGAAGAATGTTTACAAAGTAGTTATTTCAAAGAGCCACCACAACGTAAGTATAAACTATAAATTGAAATTATACTGCTCACATAAAATCAATAATTTTTCAAATAATTGGATAATGCACTTTATAGATGTGGGATATTATACAATTAAAATTGAAAAATAAATAATTAAATTGTTTTAATCACTTAAACTATTTATATCTTGAAAAGTTGGCATCTAATGTATCTATTAATTAGTATGGATTTTCATTGCCTTGCACATATACAATTAGAGGTGGCTCTTGGAATACAGTTCAGACAGTGTAATTTTGAGAGTTGGTGTACTGGTAGCTAATAGTGTGTTCAGTATTATTATCGTCAACAGTTCCAGTCATATTTGTTCTTCCTAAAAAAAGTACCTTTTTTAAAGTTCTGGAAAGTAAATAGTTTGGAAAGCAAAAATAATATTTTTGATAAAACTCATCTGTTTGTTCTTTCTATTCTTAATATATAAATAGAACTAAATGTTTCGAAATATTCCTTCCTATTGGCCTTTTCATTGACTGGCAAATGATCACAATAGAGTTAATTATAGTCTGCCATGAACTACAGTTCAGATATAAATTCTAAATAGACTTTCAAAAGCTGTGAATTTGTTTGGTTTGAAACATTTGAATTATGCATACACTGACTTATGGAGGGCAGTTGTCACTAATAGAGTCTTTCTTGAAAAGACCTATTTGTAATTTTTGTTTATTCAGACAACTGATCAAATAAAAGTTTTCTTTCTCTCCTTCATTTAAAATTTATTTGATTATATTAGTATTCATTTATTTCATTTCTTTAAAATATTTAAATAATAAAATTCTATACAGGAGTCCTATCAAATAATTATAATTTCCATACTGTACGCCTATGGTGGATCAAACAATCTGATTCGCATATTTTTCTGTTACCAAAAAATGTCCCAATGCTTTGGCTCTAAATTTATGTATTGCATGTGCATTTTTACAGCAAGTAACAGCACTTCTGAACTTATCCTTTCCTGTGAATAAATATTTTTCATTATTTTGTTGGTGTACATAACAAAATCTAACCATTTCTCATTATAGAGAAGTTATGAATATTCATCATTAATTTTGTCCATAATTTTCCAATAATCTATATATTCAACATTTTCATTATTTCATCAAACTTCACAAAACAAATCCAATAAGTAATTACATAATAAAAATTATTTAAATGAGAAAGGCTACAATTGAACTTAAACATTTTAATCTCACATATAGGTAGAATGATACCTGATCGATACTATCCAAAAAATTTTGAAAGAAAACAACAAATTATACAAAACCATTTGATTGACATAGAGACACAGGAATAGCCTGATTTTGATCAGTGAATTGACTGAATGAATGAATGAATTTATCTGCTAATAAATCGATTAACAAAGAGGGTATTAGATTTTGACAGAGAGTCTAATAGAGTCATCCATTGTGAAGATCTATACCTAATTTTGGTTTATTCATACTATTCTCCAGATAATAGTTTCCACTTTCCCACTTTATTTGATAATATTAGTATTAATTTAGTTTTTTGTTAAAATTCTTGAACTCATACAATTATTTCCAATATTACTATTAAATAATTATGATTTTCGCAAATGTCACAATTTTTCTTGTAGTGGTACTGATTTGTTGTTTGTTCTAACTCTTGTTGAAATTCTTTGTTACTTTGTTTTAACTTACCCTAATTATGTATGTCTTCAGATGGTAGTGCTCCCTTGCTGGTATCAGCATCATATGTCTAGTTTAAATTAGTTAGTTTGCACCTATTGAATAGTTATTATTTCCAAGATTTCTCATTTAATATATTTTCAAAAAATAATTTCTAGTTAATACTGAGTTGGAAGAGACAACCACAGTGATTGTAGCTAATGTGAGAAATGTCGGTAACTGAATCTATGCTGATAGGATACTATTTTGAATTTATAATTTGAATCAGAATTTTAATTAATAATGCAAGAAAAACTTGACGTTTTGGGTATATAAGATACACATATTTTTATCTTTGATATTATCTATATTTTTAGAAAATACCAAGCGTTTTTCATTTCATTGATTGAAATGTTTTTCAAATTCACATTTCTATCTTTATCTACTTCTCTTTATTACTTTTCAAGGTGTAGAATTAAAGTTCCAGGTTAGCTATTTTTTATTTATTTCTTCCATTATTCGATTGCTTTTTTATGGAAATATGAATATCCTTTTTTTTAATTTTCCTCCCTAATTAATCCTATGAACACTGAAAAAAAATGGTTAGTTTCAGCATAAACAAAGATACAAAAACTAGGCAAATTGAATAGTGTGTATATTAAAATTCAATGCATTTTTTAGCTTGTGACCCAAAGTTGATGCCAAGTTTTCCTCAACATAGAAATATTAAAGGAAATAAACAATCAGCACCTGAACCTACCAACACTGGAGCTGGTGATCAAACAAATAATTTGCCAGCAATATCTGATTTGGTGAGTCACCAATTGAAATATTTTTATTTATACTTCTAAAAGTATATGTTCTAATGACAAATTTTATATAATTTATTCTTTTTTATGTATTGGTTATTTTTGTTTTTAGTTGGGCTCCATTGTAAAGAAGAGAAGAATTGAATGATGTAAACAACATTGAACTTTTTATTCATGTGTAAGAATTTGATTTTTTATTTGTGTGATTCCTAAAATAAATGTTCTTTCTTTAATACAAACCTACTTCATAGGATCAATTAAAGTTTTATATTAAACATTGATTTGTTTCATTTTGGACTATGTGATTTTTTTGATATAATAAAATGCCCAATTTTTATAACATATGAACGAAATTTTCCAAGTATTGAGATGTAAATAGCATTAAAATGTTTGTTTGGTGGATCAAATGCGTGTTTATTTATTAAATTAATTATTACCGATGTAAATATTTTGCAGTATCTAATCAAATACGGCAGTTTTTTTGTAGTAAGTTAGGTAACGTAACATCGCCAGGGAAAAAATTTTTACGGGGTCCTTGCAAATTACTAGTAACTACTGTTATAAAAATTTTAGTTTTTTGGAAATGTGATCTTTATTTTAAAAAAAAATCATGTGACACTTTGGCATTGGGATTTTTTTAATGCTATTAAGAAAAGATATTTTTGAATTGTTTTCTCGCGCGTAATAAAACATTTTTACAGGTATACTTCAAGATTTCTTGTGCCACTAGCGACAAATGGGGGACACAGGTGATTTAATCAATTTCAATTTCTGAAAGACTACAATAAAATTAAATGCTGTGAAAATCATTTTCAAATTTGTTTTTTATTATCAGTTTGTAAGATTATTTGATCATATATTTTCTTCTGGGGCGCCGCTTCTTATGGTCACCACTAGGGGTGGGCAAAATAATCGATTAATCGATATATATTTTTAAAAATAATCGTTAATCGATTAATCGAAAATAATCATGTAATTGAAAATAAACAAATAATCGACAAATATCGCCGAGACCGCTTGAGGCTGAGGCAAGATAATCTTGAGGTCGTTAAAAAGTTTGGCGGCTATAGCATACACATTATTTTTCGTACAATCGTTAAAATAATCAAATAATATAATTATCAATTTAAAGATTAAAAAATTTATTTTCTGAATAATTATTTCAACATAATTCAATATCAGAATCTTACTTCCAAATATCTTCTGTAGGTTCATTATTTGGTTTGTTTTTATTGGGAATCAAACCATAATGTCTTCTGTATGTTCCTAATGGTATACTCGCTCTTTACCTTGTTTTTTGTAGGAATCAAACCACAATCGTTCTTTTGAAGCTTTATTTCCGATTTTCGAATAGTCAAAAATTGATTATTTTTGATTAATCGATAATTTCCGATTAATCGATTATTTTGGATTGATCGATTATTTTCGATAAATCGATTATTCACCACTTCTCAGAAGTGGAAGTGGAACCTCACACATTAACTTGAGTCTAGGAGAGGTACTCATCCCCGAATTGCCGGAGTAAAGGTCTATCCATACATATCCGTGTTTGCTCGATTCACTTTGCAATATTTTCTGTGTGTACCTCATTGTTGAAATATGGACGCCGAACTTCTCATTGAGTTGGTTCGGGAACGATCAGCTCTTTACAATATGAAGGACCCCAAGTTGTCACGTTGCCGTTCATGTTTGAATACGCACCGTTTTTCCCCCTTTAGGTTACAAAGAATTTCATCAGCCGAAATTTTTTTTTCCACTGAATCGACTGTGGATCGACCTTAATTTTCGATAAATTTCCGCTGAGTTTACATTATCTTTGACCAAAAAATGAATGATGCGCTGCGCAACAGACACTAGTACATCCTTCTCGCTCGTGGCTATAAGTACACTAAAAAGAGAGGTTACGCGTTCTCGGTTGTTTTCTACTCTTTATAATAGACCAGTATAAAATCCAGTGCAGACAATTTTACGACTAAATGTTTTCGTTTCAAAGATTCCGGTTTATATTTGAACCATCCTCGTATTTTATTGAAAAGCTTAGATAAACTCGTTCCCTTTCCCCGAGAATCTGGGAATTTTTTTTAACTGGTATATTTCGATGATTGAATCTCGAATGAGTTTTTCCACGATTCTGTTATGCCTAATTTTATTAGTGATAAATCTGTGTATGTGACAAAACTTCGTCTCTGTGTATTTTAAGGTGGAGCATTGATATTGATACGAACATCTGATCAAAGAAATCGCACCATGATATCGCTGGCATGGAGCTCTTTAACTATCTCTAACACTTTAACGTTGTTTTTTAAATTCTTATAACTTTATATTCTTAAATATATTTGAGTATAGCAATTGCATTTTTTTCTGTAAGTCAGTTAGTCAAAACAATTTTTGAATATTGACTAAGATAATGTGAAACTAAAAATCCTTTACTGAAATTTATTTACTTAGATACTCTGAAACAAAATCATCAACACAATTTTCTTCTGAGGGGTCTGCCTCCGGATTCCCTTCCCCCATGTGCCCTCACCGAGAAGAAATACTGAAACCTCCCCTTTTTCACGATGATTTGTCTCGATTTCAGGACTTTTTTCATAGTTTCCAGTTTATACTGATTTTCCATGAAATGGAACCTAAAATCAAGACAAATTAACAACATACCAGAATTTTGTTTTTTTGCGTGATTTGTGAACAAGGCATCCAAAACCTTTTCCTCATATTTATTTCTCTGAACATTTTTTTGAGCATCCATTTTCCAATTTATTAAAGTAGTTCGAAACTTTATAAAAGATTAATACTCTATATATACTAATAAGTAGACGACTGATATTTGATAAAGTTTATTCGATTTAAAATAAAAAATCCAAATTCATGAAAACACATGAGAGTAGTAGTAGCAGCATTTCGTAAAAATACCACATGTTTACTTTTTTAGAAATTATTACAGTTAGTTATTGTTATTTTTGCGTTTATAATGTAAATTAATTATTCTATTAATTTGTGCCTTGACAAAGGTCGAGTAGAATTCAAAATACAGTCCCTAGAAAAATTACGGTATAATTTACATTGATTAATATAAAAAAAATGCATAATAATAGTAACAAATTATTATATAAATGCGAAATTAAAACTTGACAAAATAAATGTATTTTTTATTGAAATCACTCTTATAGAATATACAGAATTTAAAAAATAATTATACAAAAATAATTACAGCTTGACAACTTATATACCCCATTTTTAAACCAGGAGAACCGATTAAAATCTAAGATACTATAGATTCCTAATTGATCAAATTGCAGCTGGTTTTACACAGCACAGACAATAGGGTACTTTCATTGATTAAAAAGTAATTTTTTGTTTATTTTATAAGTTCTTGATATGAAATAATGTCATATAGTGAAATATTTATATAAAAGTTGAAAAATAATATCTAATACATAAGAAAACGATTCTCATTGGTTTTCAGTTGTGACGTCATAGGCTTAATAAAAACATTGAGCAGTTGTCTGCTTGATGATCACGAGGTTATCGTTACCGGCAACGTAGCGTGTGCTGTTATAAAACAGTTTGTATTTATCCATTATGTATGAATTAAAAAAATTCGTATATATAAAAATAAAGTGAATAAACCTTTTATAGGTTATGTTTTTACATTATTACATATACTATATTAAAATAAAGTAAATTTGAATCTCATTCACATTAAAATGATACTGACAACAAAAATAATTACATCTCACAGGATCCTCAAAACGACCAACACTTTCAAATTTTTGTTGTAAATTAGAATTTCTTGGCATCATAAAAAAACTTTATCAGGTGTTTTAGTCGTGGTTTTTTACATTCTGGCAAAAAAGACGAATTATATACCTTCCATATTTCAGATTAATCAAAGTTTAATAATAACGCTTATTTTAAAATAACCGAGGGAATAACTGTCGTATTTACTTTGTAACATATGTTGAGTGTTTATTTTAAACCACGCAATAAGGAGACCTTACTGAAATGTTTAAACTACCTACAAAATTTTTGAATTTTCAATAATTTTTTTCAAACAAATATTGATCAAAGAATTAAAAAAATATGTAATAAAAGTTGTATATAAACTTTCCAAAACTGTTTTTTTCCCAAATCATGCAAGTGCCCTATTGTGAATAAATAGAATTTATTTTGTTTTAAATACAAGACTTTTCTTGTGAACATGATATATATTTCCACGAAAATTATAATGTTCAACAATTGCTAGAAACTGCAAGGAGTTATATTTTGTTAAAGGAATTCGTTTATGACAAAATTGCAAAGGAAGAAGGTCACAAAGTAATAATTCGACTTCTATCAAATTATTTTTTATTTTTAATACGGCATAAATTAGAGTTCACACCTACCTTAAACAGTAGTGTGATCGAGTTGATAAAGACAATGTAACCGCTGAAAACTGGAGAAATTTTATTTATCACGTGAAAAAAATTGGGAACTTATATAGATGGATGTACAAAAATATAAAGTTTATTATCTCCCTTAAAAAACCAGCATGTATGTATTAATATATTATTATTATTAATTATTATTATTATTAATATATTATGTTTCATTTTATTATGATACTACAATGTAAACCAAATATACCCTGTATTATAATGGAAAACGCCAAGTATTATAATAGTGCGACCATGCACAATGCCCTTCCGATATATAGCCATAAATTTACGACTTTTAGGTCTTAGCGATATTTATAATGGTTTCGTTAGTAAAAGCATTTTCTTAGATTATGAAAAATATTAAAATACTATACACACCCACGTCCCTGAATGGTCTTTGATTTATTCCAGTTTTTCTTTTCTTAATAGTCTATCGATAATTGTGCTACTTGTAATAAGTCTCCAATTAAAGCGATAGCTGTGGCATATGATAGAGTTTAATTAAATGTTTTAATTGAATTCAAGAAATATGTTGAGTAATTAGATACATTGCTTCGCATATAAATTAAAACTAAACAGGTTCTTGTATCTAGTAAATTTACATGTTTTGCATAGCAGTAAAAAATATTGATTAAGCTTTTATCAATTTAAAATAAAATACGATAGAAATATAGGCGGCAACATAAGTAACAGAAATGTTTCTCATAAGTTTTAGCTAAACAACAAATTATGCGTTATTTTGCTGCGGAGTGTAATAATAGCAATGCTGGAATATTACATTGTATAATTTAAACATTACTTTTGGTTATTTGGATATATAAATATTTGTTATCGCCACATAATCGACAGAGATAATGGTAAGGTTCGACCATCTAGAATTTCGTTTTATGGCACGAATCTGATAAGCGACTCATGGTGCGATAACTATTATCAATTTGTCAATAGCTTTTCTTAGTTAGTTTTAACCTGTTAATTCTGTAACGTGAGTCAGATTTAACAAATCCTAGTTTGTATATAAAAAATTGTAGGTGAGTAACAACAATGTTTTTATTTAATTCTGGAATTAACTGTACCTAAGACAGTACCAAAAAATGAAAATTCAATGCATAATAGTCACGAGTTTTCATAAAAATTAATTTAAATCAAACAATTCAATCAATGTCTCATGAAATAATTTGGAAAATATTTTTAAAAATGATTTTTTCATTTTAAATATAATCATTTAATTGTTGATATTTTATAACATCCCGAAACTGTAAAAGTTTGAGTTTTCGCCGAGATGGACAAGTTTATAACCTCACATTTTTCAATTTAAAAAAATTAAAATATACTTTCAGCTTATGTTTAATAAGATCAACATAAATATAAAATATAGTGTCTTCTTCTAAACAATTAATTAAACTGTCATTTATGACATCAGTATATTATTTTAGCCATATAAACAATGCAATCTATCGTATGAATTCAAACTGTTATTTCTAATATCCAAGAAAATTGACATATCAAACCACTTGTCAATTTTGTAAAATGGATTTTCCTCAAATAAAGTGAAGTTATCCAGAAATATAGACTTGACGTAACATTATTATGTTACGCCGTTTTTAAATTCTATCAAAAACTTTATTAAAACTTAGTAAGTACTCATGTTTTGCTATTTCTCATGATAAATCAAGTGTTTATTTGATGTCAATAAGTGCGAGAATACAAGTGAGTTTAACTTTATTTCATCCCATTGTTTAATACATTGTTCAAAATCTAGATTAGTGAGGAATCGCTTGACAAGATAAGTTCTTAACCTAACCTAATATAATCTAATGTGTGAAGTAAATCATATTCGAATTATTATAATGACTCCAGTTATATTCTAAAAATAATTTATTTTGCTTTGAATATCCAATTTTTATGTTTTTCAATCTCGTTGTTAGCATTATCTGTGTTCCGGCTTTATTTCCTGACCGATACATATTCACTACGATATCGGTATCAAATTTGAGCTTCGAAATTTAAGTTTTAAGGGCGTGTATTCCCAAATTTACTGGTTTAAACGAATTATGTATTTCGTTTTTGATAAATATTTCATCAAATAGTGAAGTAATTTATGAACACATTTTGTTGTTCCGTTTAAATGACTAACCAGTGACCAGTAAGTATATTTATCTTACAGTTACATAAAATGATATATATTCTTTATTACTTTAATCAATTTTCAATGAACTGCATGTTAAATATTGCGAATATCATTGTGTTCAATATAGCATTAACTTGATGTCATGTATTCAAAATTAGACCAGCAGTATTTGAAGTAAAACCATAAACAAACTATAACGTTATTTGTTTACTTAACTTTTATTATACAATGTAAATTCTCATACCTTGCAGCTGTAACTACGAGGTATGTTCAGAAAAATCGTTAGAATCATTTTGTTTCCCTAGAATCAAGACAAACAGTATTAATTTATTATACAGCTGTTTGGTGAATAGGGGGTTGTTTTTATGCGATTGACAAGGCAAGACGCTAAGAAAAAGTGCCCTCTACACGATCAATTAATTTGACAATCGCAACTGATGGGGATTTAATTAACATCTCGAGTTATTTTTGTGAATGATATAGTTTCCAAAATCGATTTTGGTGTTTTGGTTATAACGTTGGCAGTATACGGCCAAAATAAAAGCCAACACAAAAGAGAAGAGGAAGAGACGCTAGTTGAAAGAGTCCTATAAATTGAGAGGCCGCTTTAAGCATTTACTACAAGTTCTGCGAGATATGAACCAAATGATTACAACAATTTCTCCAAATAAATCAAATCAGTTTTGCTCTTGCTCTTACTCCACACATACAAAAACGTTCAAACAAAACTGTTGAATTAATTGTGGGTTGGCCCTCCGTTTTTTCTGATTAACAATAAATTCCTGAAGAGATGTCAACCAACCAACCAACCCGATATTTTGCATTGAATTTTTGAGCTCATTTATTATGGCACATTTTTAGCATAAATTCGATGAAATATAATCCTCCATATATTTTTTATTGGGTTCATTTCTGGGGAACATTTGGGCCATTTCAATTGTTCGATATTTCTTGCTCCGAAGCAGTTCAATGGCTCTCAAATGACATAAATCCGTGCGATATCTCGTTGGAATATCCATTGTTAACCATCACAGTTATTAAGAAACGTGAGGGGAGCATGAATACTAATGTCTAGTTCATCCGAAATTTTTCGAGCATTCATCCTACGGTCCTGCAAAATGAGTTGTTCTACGTGGCTCATTCTTGATGGTATTTAAATACAACAGACCTACTCAGGCACTCACTACCGAATTGATTTCGTAAACGCCGAAGAATTTTCATGTTTCTAATGCCTTCTCATACTAAAAAGCATATGTTGCGCAACGCCAGTCGGCACTTCACGTCATTCATGTCCTAGCACGCGCGTGAAACGTGCATTCGCGATTAAAGCTGTGTCACATTGTTAATAAGAAACCCGGCTCACACATAATCAAGCCTCGAACTTCAAACCATACAGGCGCGCCATCTATAGCGTGTGTCTCGATCATATTTGATCACTTTGATCATCACTGTTAATGGTTAGTCCCAGATATTTTAAGTTTTTGTTGTCAGTTTTTTTAGCATATTTTCCATTATGTCTTCTTTTATTATAACAAGGACTATGTCGTCTGCGCATGCTGCATGGAGTCTTTTAAAGACGCTGTACATCAATGTCTGGAAATTCATAAAGACCAAACTATGCCGAGGTCGTTAAAAATATCTTGAAAAAATTGAGGATTCTTTGTTGTAATATGGGCATGAAAATTCCCTTTTACCATTCCCAAAATGGACTATTTTCCGATAATTTTGATGATGTGATTGAAGAACAAAGTAAATATTTTATCAAGATATTCTAGATATGAAAAAGATATATGTACCAAGAGCGCTGGGATATGAAAACGATGGCCGATTACTGTTGAACATTAAGGAGAGATCTTTATTCAGCTGAGTATGACAAAAAAACATACAAATGAAGTTTTCTTCAACCAACAAAACATTATTTTAAGAGCCGAAAAAATAAATAAATATTTCCGTATGGTTATTTTGTATTATTTTCTTTAATATATTATAAAACTAGCTATATATGAAATTAATTTTTGTTTTCTATATATTTTTGGATTTCAGTGTTCAGGTACGTGGTACAAAAAAATTAAAAGTAGATTTCTAATCGCTAGAAAGCAGTATTATTTTATCCTCGGCTTAAGTCGTAAACCTCGAAACTCCGTTTCTTCCTATATCAACGTTTTGATATCATTAGATAGATAATTTCTAAGTGCAGCATAAATACTCGCAAAGACTCAAAAAAATACAGGACAACTTGAAAGTCCAAATAAAAAAAATTGAAACTCGAAACCGCCATTTTGATTAAAACTAACCTCACTCCGTATTAATTTACTTGAACTGTTTTTCAATTATTTTTTCGAATTTCGATATATGGCCTTTATTAAAAAAAAGATCAATTTCTTTCATTGTTAAGTCTTATGTCTACTGTAAAATTTGGTTCTATGGAGTACTCTATCTATAGATTGAATAGCGTTGAAGATAGTGAGTCACTTTGTCTACTCCTTTATTAATTAGGAATTCTTCAGCTTCTCCTTTGTTGGATAGTGAATTAGATTTTGATTCCTTCATACTCATTGCAATAAGTCATTTGAATTTCGTTCCTATCCCTTGGTCTTTCAGGGCATTTAACATCAGTTTTCTTTTACGTATAATTATTTTTAGCTATTTCAATACCAATGCACTATTCTTATGAAGGATTTTGAGCGGGAGTAAAATAATATTAATTATTAGAACACCGTTCTCTAAAAACATTTTTAAAAATTTCTAAAAAACATCTCAATATCAATCACAAAATTTTTGTTCGAAACTTAACATTCCAACAGTCAATTGCTGTGTAAGGTTAAATTGGGTCTACGTTTTTAATTGTAGCCTAATTTGTCTGATACAATAATAGCTATTTATATCACATGAAGCGTGGTTGGTATTATGAATAACTCGCGAATAAATAAACAGAGCAGATAATAATAGTTCAGACGGAAACTCCGTGATACAATATTGCTTAGAGCAACAGATAAAGGTAAAACTAATAAAATAAAAATGGATATCACAGGTGTGATAGCGTGAAAAGGTGATTAATACAAGGATCTCAGAGGTGCGTAAATTTTTACGCTAGTAATGTAATATTAGTCCAAAGTTCATAAAAGCAGAAATAAAACTATTCTTGTATGAAATACTTTGAAGCAATCAATTTTGTTTGTTCATAAAACAAAAAAAAATAAACAGTGTCGTGGTAAACCAAGGATTTGATGGTGATAAAATGAAGTGAAGAAGTGTATTTAAATAGAACATCCTATTAAATATTATTGATATTTCTAAATTGTAAGTAAGTTTTATTTTATATTAAGTTTTATAATATTTTCAAGAATTTACTAAACTCTATTTGTAAAATACGTGGAGCCGAACAAGAAAGACAGTAGTCTATTGTTAAATAAAATAGGACGAGGCGTTTGAAGAAACACTTATTAGGGCTTTTCGGAAACTACGATTCTAACCAAAAACCAGTTTCCTAACGTCGGCCGCGTTCATTTTTCGAAATTCAATTACTTTTTCATGCGTTATCATTGAGCAGTTATCAACGATCTACCCACTCACGCGGATTTGGTACTACAGTTTAATACCAATAAGTTATTTTTATCTTGAAATACCGAAAGTATAAAAACCGCAAACCTCAGTAGCCTATGACACCATAATAAATGATTTTCAAAGTTCAAAAAATCATAGACAAATGAAATAACCCGTCAGTTGATCTACTAGTGTAGAGAGGATCATATTATATGATTACGATCTGATTCAACTGATCCGTGTTAGTTTCCGAACAATCATATCGTAATTGGGTTAACCCGATCATAGGTTCCGAGAAATCCTATAGGGTAATATTGAAATTACTCAGTTCATAAATTAAATTGGATCAGTGGCGTGTATCAAATGGTTTTTAAAGTTTTGTCCAATAACAATGTAACATACATTTTGTTTATTCTGTTTAAACATGGTAAGAAGTGGGTTACCTGGTGAAGTGACAAATTGTGATTTCTCTTCTGTGAAAATAAATAAAGGTTTCACTGTTTCGGAAAGACAATTTTAAATATTTTCATAACTCATAAAGACAATAATGTTAGAGAAAAACAAACATATGTGTGAAATTTGTTGGAAAAATTTTTTATTAAGTCTGATTTACAAAGGGAATGACGTTTTTCCGTTATAGGGTTCTTAGCGAAGCGTATAAAATATTAGAAGGAATGAAAGTCGACGGTTCATTTAGTGCCTCAAAAAGATTTTTGGTCGCAAACAGTTAGTATTTTCTGAAGAATTAGAAATTTCTATAGAGATGATCATACATATTTTTTTAGAGATTGAAATACCAATACGAGAAAAACATACTATCAGAAATTAGGAACGATCGTCATTTACCTAATACTAACAGAGCCTTATACTTGTGGGCGAGGAAATTGAATTTTAGCTAAAAAATGCTCCTCCTTAAAAAACGAATATATGCTTATATATTACAATTTTTTAATTTTGAAGACAGTTGTTTGAAAGAAAGAAAAGATATCGTATCTTGGCATTCAAAATATATGCGTGAAAATAGGAACATAATGATGAACATAAGGTTTATTATTTAAATTAAACTTGGATTAATTTTGGCGATACTGTAAAGAAAATATGTGTAGACAACGACATTACAATTTTTCCAGACAAACTTAGAGGGATTATCTACTAGACTAAAACATCTTTCCCGTAAAGGTGGACGTTTTATTATAATATATAAAGGATTAGCAGACTGTTTCGTCTATGAAGGCTTGTTGCTCATCGAATCAAAACAGATTGAGAATTATGACAATGACAATTATGTCAAGGTTTTTGGAAATTGTTTCGAAAAAGAAACGAGCAGGTTGCAACAAAATGTTGCATTTTAATGGACAATACATCGTATTATAGTAGGCAATTTAATAAATATCCGACGATGTGACGCGGATAAAAAACTGTAATCCAAGAGAGGATCATGGATGTTGGAGAATATGAGTAATGACTTTTCAATCGACAGCGATTTTTAATTTATGAATAAATATTTCAAAAAATAAATTTACACCTTTTTTCAATTCCTGTTCTACAATTAGTTGATTTACTCATGCAATCATCGCAGAGCATCTAAACTCAGAACTACCTACATAATCTTACCTGCTTAACCAAAATGGGGCTATAATAATCATGCTCGAATTTCTAGAACCGCTGGTGATATTCATACGGAACACACTATTTAGACAGCAACTACAACAACACTCACAATCACATCTTCTGACGCGGATTTTCATAAACATATCTTTTTCTGAAGTAAACTGAGTCTGAAGACCATAATGCGCGTCAGGCAGTAGTGGCAATGTAAACAGTGTATCCATTATGGTCACTAGAGGATTTATCCGGAGAATAGAATAGAAATAGGAGCAATTGTGTTTCTCCGGCACAAAATATACATTTTTGATTGTAGAAGAAATAGAAAGTCGTATATAACAGATAAATCCGCATTTAAATTATTTGGTTGGTTGGTTGGTTGGTCTTGAATATATAAAATTTATTATTCTAATTGACTGAATTATTCAAGCAATACTTATTGTGGTTAATCGACACCCCGCAATATAATTAACACAATCATTGATTGTGAAAAGTTATGAAAGTTTATAGCTATACAAATTTTTTTCACGCCTAATCGTTTCATTGAAAATTTGACGTTCTTTGATATATTTCGTGGTGACTTCATCAAACTATGGCAACACTGATGTGAATATGTCAAATCAAACATTGGCATCATAAAGTTTGATCTTATTAATGGTGAACGTACTCAGAACGTGTTGTCAAATGAGTAATATTTGAGTTGTTTATAGATACTTGAAACATTCATCTTGATTAAAAAATGGAATTGAATCACGAACATTTTCGTGCGATGATTTTCTATGACTTTCGGCGTGGGTTAAATCACCTGTTTGCTGATCCGCTCGCTTCGACTTTTGGTGATTAAGCACCATCTCGAGTCAATGTGTTTCGCTGGTTTTCCGAATTCAATCGTGGTCGCATTTCGTTGCAGAATGAATTCCGTGGAGGTCCAAAATCGGCTGTGTTGTTGTGCCAGATTCCAGAAAACATCGATGCTGTGCGTAAACTGATATTGCAAGATCGCCCTGTCACATACCGTGAGATTGAGGCATATTTGGGCATTAGATCCACTCGCATTCATTTAATATTACATGAACATTTGAATGTGAAAAATATTTCCTCACGTTGAACAATCGCTCTCAAACAAAGCTCTGGTCGATTCCAACAAAAGTTGTTCGCGCACGAAGCACTTTGAAGCAACGTAGAAGATTTAATTCTGAATGGTACACCAGTATTCATTTGCAAGAAGTGTTAGAAAAAATCAGGAAACCAATCGCAGTAGATGAATTATTCTCCACCACGACAATGCGAGCTCTCACAAGTCAGTTTGAAGAAAAACGTTTTTAAATAGTCAAAACATCGAATTGATTGGTCATCCGCCATACAGTCCTTGTTTGGCACCCAATGTGCAAAAATAAATTGCGATTGGTGTTTATTTCATCCCAAAAGCCGTCAAGATAATGAAGAATCGATCATAGAGTCAGTAAATGTCGATAATGTGCTTGGATTGATAAAGCAATATAATCAATAAAGTATTGGATTATAAAAATGTTCAAAAATAAGTCCAAAATGCACCACAGATTGTGTATTTTATCTATAGAGTATCGTATATACGAGGATAATCCCAGAAGTATCTGGCCTGATCTAGAGATGGCGGTAGTTGCTTGAAAAATACCATTGTATTAGAAAGTACACAATCTTTCACCACACTTGATACTTAAGCGGATATTCACCTTTATCAAGGCAGATCTCGCAGGAGTCAGATCTCGCAATAAATATATTTTGAAAAAATTATTACTTTAACATCCCGTGGTTGGTAGGTTTACTTATTCCAGATATCTAGTAAAAATGTGGTAAATGACTTTGATAGCAACAAAAATGTTGATAATATTATTCTCTGAAACGAAAGGTTACGTCAAGGATTTTGAAGTTTTTCGGTCAGAAAAGAATCATCTCTTAACTAAATCAACTCTTACTAGGATATATTTTCGGGCCCCTAGCTTTTTGTTTTTCAAATAAAAAACTTTGAAAAAACTTTATCGGTTCTAAGTACGTAAGAGTGGGTGCCGCTCTCATAGTCGATCAAAAACAACAACTTGTTGATGATTCAGAGTAGTGTTTGGTAATGTTTACACGCGATACATCAGATTTTTTGTATCGCTATCTGACAATGGATAAAACCTGGATCCATCACTTCATTCCGGAAATAAAACGCACATGAACATGGAATATTGTTCATCGACGATCTCCAAAAGGGAGACACAATCAATAGCTAATACATCTTAGAGTTGTTGGATCGTAAGAATGCAAAAATCATGAAGAAACGGACTCATATGTCGAAGAAAAAACCACTGTTTCATCTAGACAATGCACCGATTCACAAGTCGATGGCAACGGTGGCCACTAGTGACTACTGGCTATTCACTGCTCTCAAAAAAAAGCTTACTCAAATGAAGAAGCAATTGCTAAAACTGAAGCCTATTTTGAGGCAAAAGACCAATCCTTCTACAAGCACGGCATCGATAAGTTAGAGAAGCGTTGGAATGATTATATTGCTCTTGAAGGAGATTACATTGATGAATAAAATCGATTTTTGGCAAAAAAATATGTTTTTCTTAATTAGTCACACGACTTATTGAGTGATGGATAAACTGCCAAATTTTAATATCGCAATTCAAATAATTTGCGGGTTATAAAATGGGCAAAACCTCGCGAGACAATCTATATAATAATCTTGAGATTTATTCGTTATTTTATATCAAATTAAAAACAGTATAAAGGCGATACAAGGCATTACTTTTAACCCCTACTGTTTGTTTTGTTATCACGTAACAGTAATCATTGGAACGGAAATAATGGATTTAATCTCAAAAAAATCTTTACACTTATTATTATTAATCAAAAAAAAACAAGTATTAATATGCTTTCAATTTTCAAGTTCAATAATCTAGTAGATTCCATTGGTGAATAGTTTTTATTATAGTTTAAGTGCTGACCGTGAATATTCTTATCTTTTGCTGAACGTGAGGGTCACAAGCATTTAACTCGATATATATTTTTTTAATTCAAAATCTTTTTATGATTTCAGATTTATAGACATAAGAAAATGGACGAAACGCCCATCCAATCTTTTTACAAAAACGCAAATGTTCTAATTACGGGCGGAACAGGTTTTATGGGAAAAATTCTCATAGAAAAATTACTTAGATCGACAGATGTAGGCACATTATATTTACTTGTTAGAGATAAACGAGGTAAAAATGTCCAGGACAGATTAAATATTCTATTTGAAGATAAGGTAAATATGCATTTATCATTGAAAAAATTCATAGAAAATTTTGGATTCAAGAATATGACAAGATTAAATTAATTGTATTTATGAAGTTATAGGAACGACTATGAAATACTTTGTTAGGTCATTAACCATAAAATAAATAAGACTGAACCCATCTGCAAAATTAAGAAAAAAAATCCAACTCAAATTTTTCTCAAGATATATAGTTTCAATCAAAATGCTTATAAAATTATTTAAAGAAATCGATCTATTACTAAGCCGCCTTAAACCAAAAACGGAGTCCAACTCGGAATCTAACGGTGTTTTAGACCTTCATTTCAGTATTACAAATGGTGTCTCATATGTTGGGTTACCATCTGTAAAATTTGACAAGCAGTGCAAGACGCGTGAAAAGCACGAAGAGCCCAGAACCCGGACATATCACCAAGTTTTATTTAAATATTATCGAGGCGAAAAAAAAAACAGTTGAAAATGTCATAAATCAACTTAATATTTATTGTTTTAATACTCAATTTTTTCATTCCTATAATGAAACACAAATTATTAATATACTATGTTATGAAAACAAAACCTCATCAAAATATTGAACCTAAAAAAATAGATAATTTTTTTAACCCAATAATAATTCTCTTCTTTAACTTTTAAACAGCAGCTATTTCATGAAATTATTTAAGCGCATCGATTCCTATTGTGTGGGGGCAAGAAAAAATTATAAATTTTTCAGTTGATGAATTCCATGTAGATTCCAGTGACATGTGCAGAGCATCCGACACTACCATATTTGGTTTCAAATTTTCTTTAAACTTGTGGAAAACTTTGTTGGTTCTATATTTTCCAAATACTTGAACCCGGACTACAAATCCACGAATCCACGCCCGGACACTCCCCGGAAGTCCGTTAAACAAGAACAAATTCGAGGAAACGCGAACGAATGGCAGCCCTACTCATATGCCAACATGTAACAATTCTTAGATATGTAAGGATATAGGTCACAAAAATCGGTTTTTTGAAAATACCTTGTTATCTTTGCACCCTGTCTGGTTTGCCTCTCTTATTAAAATTATAGACAATAAAGTAGAGGAAGCAGACTTTGAATATTTATTCATATTGACTTCAATAACATTTCAGTAGCTTTGAATTTATTATTTATGAGATAAAATTTAATAAATTTGAATCAATCTAAATGTATATAGATAAAAATAAAGATGTATAAATGTATTGAATTAATTTGTCTAAAAAAATGTCATCACATAAATTTATTTATAGATGAACTTCCTAGATGACTGGATACTGTAAGGCAAAGTTTAAAGCAACACTAAAATAATTTTATCCATAAAGTTGCTAACCGATCCCCACCTCGATGCACCTTGCTCCTCTAATGTTTCTTCCTTCTTACTGAACACATTGTTTATTACTACACCAACACTCAATTACATTATCTGATGCTTGCTTCGATAACCAAATTATCGTCTTCAGAAACTGAAGGTAAACAGTGTTTTCGGTATGAATGTCATTAACGGTTCCCAAAATTTCAACTTACGAGGATGGTCCCAGAAGTTCTTGGCCCAACAAACAAATCAGCTCTATACACTTTTTTTAGGGATGTTCAATAAGTTCGATACACTTTTTATAATAAGAAAAGTTCCTCAAAATAGCCATTAAATGCCAATAACACTTCTTCATTGCTGGAAAATCTTTTATTATCTGGCCATTTTTTCAAGTCTGGGACTAGAAAATAATCCGAGGGGGCTAAATCTGGCAAATAGTGTGTATGAGGTAGCAATTCAAACTTTAATTACTTAATTCTGGCTATTGCAATAATGGATGTGTGAGCTAGTGCATTGTCTTGATGAAACAGCATTTTTTTCTTACCTAATTGCGGACGTTTTTGCTTGATTTCTTCGCTCAAACGTTGCAATAAGTTCGTATAATACTTGCCGTTGATAGTTTTTTCTTTTTCAATATAGTCAATGAAAATTATCCTTCGCAAACCCAAAAAAAATTACTCCATGACCATGCTTACAGATGGAACGGTTTTTGCCTTCTTTGTAGCCGATTCTCTCTTTTCGGTCCATTGTTTTGATTGTTCTTTTGTTTCGGGTGTGAAGTTATGGATCCACGTTTTATCCAAGGTTTCGAAACATTGCAACAATTTCTGTGAAACAATGCCAAACACTCGATTGAAACATCTTCACGACGCAGTTTTTGTTCCAAAGTGATCAAACGCGGCATCCATCTTGCGTTCAGTTTTCTCATCTTCAAATTTTCAGAAAATATGTGATGTACCGCACTCTTTGCCTTCTTTGGAGCCGGTTCTCCCTTTCCTGTTTATTGATTTGATTGTTGTTTTGTTTCGGGTGTGAAGTGATATACCCATGTTTTATCCATGGCTATGAAACGGCGCAAAAATTCTACTTTATTTCTGAGAAACATCGACAAACACTCGATAGAAACATTTTTACCACACTGTTTTCGTTCCATGGTAATCAAACGCGGCACCCATCTTGCACACAGCATTCTCAAGTCTGCTAGCTCCCGTACTTTCCGTCGACAAACATCCAGTACCGCTTTGTGGATTGTCTTCAACATATCTGGTCACCTCATCTGGTAGACCATTGCGACGCTGGTCTTCGCAGGTTGAACGGTCTCATTTGAACTCTGCTACCTAATATTTTACTGTTGATAACTAAGGTCAGTCTCACCCAGAGTAAAATCTAGTTCAGCTTTTACATTGGTTGGGCTAATGCCTTTCAAATAAAAGTACTGTATCACATAACGATGACCAATTTTTTCCATGTTTACAAATTCACTGAAAACGTTTGTTATTGATAGTTGTCAAGCAAATACTAAACAACGTGGCAACTTGAAACATATGCTGTATAGATTGTGAAATTTCTAATACAATGGTATTTCTCAAAAAACTACCGCCATCTCTAGGTCAGGCCAGGTACTTCAGAGACCAGCTTCGAAACACTTCCTTCTTTCCGAGAACGACGAGATACCGTGATGTAAAATGAGGGCCGTTTGGCGCAATAGTTACTATAGAAAAAAAAAGTTAGTTTACAGCAGGCACGCATTTTATTAACCAACTTATCCACCGCCTCAATTTGTTATTGAAGAGTGATGAGCTTTTATTGGTTCTTTCAGATGTACTTACATAATATATTTTGCTTGTATTTCGTTATTTTTAATGAAGATCATGATTTCAGTAAAAAAACTACTACTACTTCCTTTCCTATTTTAGATTTTCAATAGATTGAAAGAGGAGAGACCCAAATTTGAACACAGGGTTAAAACTATCTCGGGCGATTTAGGAATTCCAAATTTAGGTATTAGCAAAACAGATGAGGAATTCCTTAAACTGAATATAAATATTGTATTTCATATGGCTGCTACTATCAAATTTAATGAAAATCTCAAAATCGCTCTCGAAGTAAATGTAAGAGCAACGCAGAATATTTTAGATTTAGCTAAACAGATGCGCGATTTAAAAGTAAGTAAGTAACAATAATTATTTATTACTAAACGTCTCACTGAAATTCTGTATAGAAGAATCAATGTTTATAATTTTTATGCGGTAAGTGATCCAAATCCAAAGTATTAATGTTTTTCTATTGAACTTCAATAAAACATACTTCTGCAAATGAAAAATGTGCCTTAATGGCAAACGCACACCATATGCCGATGACGTACTAGAAGCAAGAAAAATAAGTATTAGTACATTCAAGCTTGTTGGATGCATTATCTAAAACTTATTATATTCTAGATTCCTTGAAACAAAACATGTTTTCATACGTTTTGTCATACTGCACCAGTTTCATTAAACTTTTACTAACTTACTGACACTAGACCTTGTTACTAGATTTGTATTAGCATATAAATTATTAAAGAATTACGAAATTATGGCATTTAGGTATAGAGAATATCACATGGGTATTTCTCAAGGATTTCTTAAAACACAAAATATATAGAGTGATCCATTTGAAATAACAAAAGTTCATTATTTTTGCGAAAAAAGAAAAGATCTGACAACTATGTAGATACCATCATAACACCGACCGTATCACAAGACCCTTGCGCACAAAAATTTATAAAAATCGTACAAGCCGTTTCCAAGATAATTAAGGCGTCCAATATATAAAACTCACTCTGTATATTTACAATAATTGTGTGATCAAAAAACAAATACATATACAGAGAAGTTAGAAGATTTGTTAATATATTAATTCATTATTTTTCAGTCTATCGTCTACGTATCTACAGCATACTCGAATTGCCCTCAAAAAATAATAAGAGAAATGATTTATGAATCTCCAGCCTCATATGTAGAACTTAAAAGCACCTTAGATAAATTGAGTTACAGCGAAATCGAAAGGATAACCCCAAGGTATGTTTCCATATCACAGTTGTTGTTTTACTGAGCAAGCTCAATAGCGTGAGTGTGGCTCTCTCTACTTCTTATCAGTTTGTAATTCTCCCATTACTCTTTTGTTAAGCATTCTCTTTCTACCAATATATCATAAATTCAATCTTGAGTTCTTCTAATTATGTACTATTATGGGGATATTATCGTTCCTTCTCTAAAATAATAAAGATTGTGTCGATTCCCTCTCAGAAGATACGGAATATTTGTATTTTCCGCATTTACTACATATCATCAAGTTTTTATTTAAGCCCCCTTTACATCCCCAAAACACGTACGCTCCTGGGCAATTGTACATTCTGTCCACTCATAAATAGGGGTAGTTGTACGTGCAGTTATCATTTGCTTTCTGAATTTTTATAAATTCAAAATTACACTTAATATTTATATATGTTTTTTAAGACAGATGGAATTTTTAATTGTATTAACAAAACTCAACTATATTCATTAGTTTTTTGTTGGGAAAAGTATTAATATTTAAAAATAATTTCGGCCATATAGCTGTGCAGTCGGCGTATAGCACGTAGCTTATATTTTCAAACAAAAAATCATTATTAAAGCCGCGACAACGATCTCCATTGACAGCGAGTCCTGGTTTCATTTATAGATAATATGGTGTAACGATACCATCATTTGAGCTCTCTGGATTTAATGGTAGTGTTGTGGATACGTTTCATGGGAATCTGTTCATTAACATATCCATCAAGCCTTATCTCTGAATGAATTTTGCGCTAAAACTTCGGATCAATTTTTTTGGTTTTGACTCCATTTCGCTGGCATATGATGGTCTCGTTGTTTCAGTCCCATACCAAGTATATGTGTGTACGCCAAGGTCTTCCGAGGTGCTGGAGTTAGCACATCATTCAAAGAAATATATCCACAGTTCTATGAGTGACTTATAGGTTGCACGGATTAATGACTATTTCGTAAAATTAAACTGGATGATTTTGTAGCATTGTTCAAGTTTCATATAGTAATTTACAATAGTATACTCATCATAAATTTCAAAAACTATCAACTATATGTATACAAACTCACCTATTATTTATTAAACTGTCTAATATTAATTCATTCACGATGTTGTTTTCAGATTAATAGGAAAATGGCCAAATACATACGCTTTTACAAAATGTATGGCTGAATCATTGATTAAAAAAGTAGCTGGAGAATTACCTATAGCAATATTTAGGCCCTCCATTGGTAGGTACCATTCTAAAAATTTCATCTAGAACTTTAAACGGTTTGTAGAAAATTAAAGTAAATTTCGTCATAACAATTTAAAAATATATATGAATAAAGGTTAATAGGTTAAGAACTAGTTAAAGAGTTTTTCGAAAACTGTTATTCTGGATTAGATTGATTAACTGATTACGGAATATAAGCTAGATCGGGATGTTTATCAGAATTTTCGAATATCACGTTCTGTTTTTATCGAAAATTCCAGTTTAAAAAACAATTTAAAAAAATCAGGTTGTGTTAAATTTTTAATAATTTTTATAAACCTTGAAATATTGAATTGTGTAATACATTCCATGTCAAACAAGTACGTTATTGTGTTTTGTACCTAAAATGCCATCTAAGGTACATAATGGAATAATACTTTATGCCCATTCGAGCATAAAATACACATTATGGCCTGACCAGGCATTAAGGCACAAAAAAACAGTTTTATATTAACTTATTCTTCATTAACCGAATAATAAAATATAAATTCACATCTACAGGGTGTCCGGTGGCATAATTTAAAATCTATATAACAAAAAACCTATGGCCGTTATGACGTTAAGAAAGGCCGCCGAGATGCCTTTGACTTCGCGAACGATATTTTCTCTCAGTTCAGAGATTGTTGCCCAGCTTGTTTCTTACACTTTACTTTTGAGATACCCTACAGAAAAAAATCCATGGACGTAAGACCCGGTGACCTAGGTGTCCAAAGGATGTTATCGAAACGGCTTATCAATTTGCTAGTAAAGAAATCATGAAGCAGTGGTCTCCCTAGCAGTGTGTGGCGTGGCGCCATCTTGCTGAAACGATATCTGTGAAGTGAAAGCAGAATATTCTCTCAATGTTAGAAATATATAATCGTTAAGCATTCGCCTATAAGCAACATCGTCTACGGATATTTTTTGCCCTTTACGATTTTCAAAAAAATAGGGTTCTTGCTTGACAACGCACACCAAACCATCACTTTGGGACTGTGAAGTGGCTGTTGATGTTTTAAGCGGGGGTTTTATCTTTTAGCTTAGCAATAATGACACTTCCGTTCAAATGAAAATGGGCTTCATCACTACAAACGATAGTGTTCACTGTGCGAAATTGCTACAACATTGTCTCTCAGAAATTTTTACGCATATTGTGATCATTAGGTTAAGCGCTTGGACAATTTGAATTTTAAATATATGAAATTTAAAATGCTTTTTCAATATTTTGTGCACTATAGTTTCTGGAAGTTCCAAGGCTGCCGCTCTCTTGATTGGATTATCGCACAAACTTGCTGCGACTAAGTTCAATGTTTTCATTCGTTATTGACGTCCTACTGGGTCTCGGTCGTGGGTTGTTTTTTCTGCTGAATTTGTCGCTTGGAACCTTCGCACCCATGACTGAATTGAATCTTAGCTTGGGGCGTCACGTAACCGTCGATTATTGTAACGTGAACAAAATCTTCGACGAGCAATTGCATACGAATCATTGGCTTTGAAATACGCTTCGATTGCAAACGAACGTTGTTCACTCGACCACTGTGACATCACGACTAAATAACCCGCACGAATGACGATGCCAACACTACCCCTTCACTACCCCTCCTATGCCAACGCTACTCCTTCACCCCTTCTATGTCACCAGACACCCCATTATTTATTATTTGATTACTCTGGAAGGTTCCGCTCATGACTAACCAAGAAGCAAGACATTTTTTATCTATAATCATATGTATTTTTCCACATAGTCTCGTTTTAATTCTTACTTTGTTCGGAAATGCTCTAATTTTAAGTAATAGTTGTCGTTTCTCTCGCCAAAATAGGCTTTTTCTATACCATGTCCTTGTCTATCCTCTATGAAACAAGAAAAAATCGCCGGCAGCCAGATCTAGTGAACACGGTTGATGGTCAACCAATTCGGCGATTACTGAAGAATGGCAAGGTGTGCTCTCCTGATGAAAAAGCACCTTGTTTTTTCAAATATGGTCGCTTTTTTACAAGTTAAAAAACGGTTACCATCACTTTTTCGGTCGATAAAACCGTCTTTCCCTTTTTCGGAGTAGGTTTCAGAAATGTAGTAGTGTACCCAGATTGCATTTAAAGTTATGAATCGACGAATAAAATGTGACTCGTTTCGCTTCAGCCGTTTCCGTAAGATGTTCATTCCAATGCGATTTTGGTCCAAACTAAGCAAATACGCCGATAGCCTCTTTTATCTTTTTATTCTCAATCCGACGGTCGTCCAGTACTATCTGTTTATCATTTGCGATGATATCCTTAGTTGAGACAGTTTTTGGCTGTCCTCGACGGTCTTCGTCAGTCAAGTTGATACAGCCACACTTGTATCCAGCTGCCCAAAATTTGACGATCTTAAATGTTGTTGCAGAGTCTCTGAATTCAGTTTCTAACTCATCTTTTACTTCCTTAGGTTTATTGTCTTTCATAAACGAATCTTTGATGACAGCTAAATACTGAATTTTTTCCATTTGCATTCCATTGTCAACTAGGTGTTGGTTGAAATTTTTATGAAATCTCCCAACGCATCCGATAAAATATTTCCCAACATATATTGATAAGTGCTGACATCTTCAGGTTGAGGTTGAAAACCTTTCGCTTCTCAATATGCGGTTTTTATTAGTCGACAACTTAGAATTTCAACTCGTTTTCTCCTTTTAAAGAATATAATATTTTGATATTTCAGTTGTATCGACGTACAGAGAACCATTAACAGGCTGGAAAAATAACTATTATGGTCCAACTGGAGTATTTACTACTATATTACTAGGATTAATGAGAGTATACTATGGAAATCCGGAAATAATCCTTGATATTGTTCCTGCCGATATGTGTATATCTGGTCTAATCGCTACTGCTTGGGATATTTCTGATGGCAAAAATGAAGTACAAATTTATAATTATGTTTCTGGAGCTGAGAATCCAGTATCCTTGAAGGAAATTATCATAATGAATGTATTCAATATGCAAAAAAATCCTACTATTCATTCAATGTGGAAACCGTTTGTAGTTTTGACCCAAAATTATTATAATTATTGGCTTCTAGCGTTCATCTTCCACTTAATACCCGCTGTTGTTATGGATTTCTTTTGTATATGTATGGGAAAAAAACCAAGGTAAGTTAAAAAGCAATAGTATTCTGATTTTAGATCTCCGTTAATTGTTAATGGCCATTTCAAAAAATAATATTCAATTTTACACAATGATAAATAAAATTTGTTTTTTTACATGTTTTTTGTTTCGCCTTTACAAAAAAGTTGATAACCAACTTTTGAAGTTACGTTTCTTTATTGCCTTAGTTTTGATTCAATTTAAAAAAAAATTATTGGTGTGTTAATTCTCATTGTTAAATATGTCTTGGAGACGTTTAGCATCCGCCCACAATCATCATATTATAAAAAGGATCACCAAAGGGTTATTACAATGTGAAGTTACTTAACGTCGGATTTCATATAACACACTTTTACCTTCCACTACTACACCAACACTCATAATTACACTGTCTGACTCGCGTTTCGATAACCAAGTTATCGGTTTCATAGACTGAAAGTAAACTAAAACCTAATAACTTGATTTACCTGTTTTATACTAAATTTTCTCATCAATAAACTTTCTTCCACAGAACGTATGAGGTTTCACTATTCGCTAGATACCGATTTCAGACGTTACTATTTATTTATTATTTGGTGATATTCATAATGAACACACTGTTTACACTACCGCTACTTTATCACCAATACACTGTCTGACGCGTATTTTGATAACCAAGTTATCGTCTTCAAAGCACAATAAACTTTTTTCGGCGGGTGGGAAAATTCAGTATAAAAAAGGTAACTCAAGTTAATAGGTTTTAGTTTACCTCCAGTCTCTGAAGACGATAACTTTGTTATTAAAATGCGCCTCAGACAGTGTATTGGTGATAAAGTAGCGGTAGTGTAAACAGTGTGTTCATTACGAATATCACCAACGGTACCAGAAATTCCCACCTAGTCAGACTTACACAAATTCTAATTAGTGACGTCTGAAATCAGTTTGTAACGAATAGTGCAACCTCATACGTTCCGAGTGGATGGGGATACATACACACCTTGAGCTGAAGACCGTTATCTTCGTATTACTGCAAGAAGGAATCCCTTTGTGCTTACCGCATATATTACTTCCGTTATATGTAGTTAGTTTAATGGCAAGCAGAAGTGTACCGTCTGAAACTATAGAGCATAAGTTATTTAATGGATAACGGAGAAATTGTTTATTCACGATTAGTCCAAGTTCCGTTTCAGTAAGTGTGATAAAATTATCTAGGTTTTGATAAAGGTTCGATCAGCGATTTGAGTGGAATTTATCTTAATGGTCGTACTTACAATTTGCGGGTATAATTGGCGAAATTTTCTATTGATAACAACGCGTTTTTGACAGAAATATTAGAGATGGGTAAATTTGAGTGGCCCGCCAGGTCACAAGACATGTCTTGGTCGCAGTATCTAGACAATTGAATATCTTAGAGTAACCAATTAATACACTCTATGAGTTGGCAGAGGATGTCATATGAAACTGAATTAACCAGCTTATATAAATATTCGTTAATTTTTTGATCTAGAGTGTACCTAATAGATTTAGATGCCTCATTCCTGCTAACGGTGTGATTTTTTGTATTCTGCAAATATAGATACCTAACAAAATAACTACATAAAAATAAAGATATGAAACAAAGAAAGTGAAGTTTTTAACAATATATATATATATATGATTTGTTGGATAAAGAGATATATAATGGAAATATGCTGCTCCGTTCATATTTTGTCAAAAAATATCCCAACAAAGGGATCCCTATAAAATTCCCACCTAAACTTAAAATTTAAGGTGTACGTTGAGTAAATTTCGTGTGTGTAGTTCATGTAGCATGCTTCATAAAACTAGGAACGGTAGTATTTGAAAAACGTATTCTTTGGCCAATTTTCTAATACTTGTAGGACTTAAATTATGACGTATAATTGCTACTTCTGTGGTTTAACTTGTAAAAGGTAGGATACATATATCATACCTACTTCCGATCCGACTCCGATCATATAGTCTGAGTGTCTGAGGAGTAAATTGAACTTGACTTCAAGCGGTGTAGTGAACAATTGTTTCTGAAGCATCTTCCACCGGTCTTCGTTGATGCTCTGTTTGTGCAGTTTATGTCATATTATGGCAAATAATTTTTTTATTTTATACCAATTCATATATAGAAATATTTTTTTTCTCAGAATGTTCAGTACCTATAGAAAAATCCACAAAGCTAACGAAGCGCTTTACGTCTTCTCGAGTAGATCTTGGGAATTTTCAAATAACAATATGAGAAATGTCTGGCAAAAAATGCAACAAAAAGACAAACATCTATTCAACTTCAATATAGCTGATGTGAATTGGATGAGCTTCTGTGGTACGTACATAAAAGGCATTAGAAAGTATATACTGAAGGATCCTGATAGCACCTTGGTTGCTGCTAGAAAAAGGGCGAGATGGTGAGTTGAAAACGAAAATTAAGTTACTTACTTTAATAAGTATCATATGTTTTATTCAATTATAATTCATGATAAAATAAAATCAATAGAAATTACGAATAGTTTATAGTTTTAGTGTGTAGATGATAAGTCACTATACCCTTGACGATGTGGTTCATGCACTTCGGTTTTTCGGTGGTTTGACTACCTCAAAAAATTGTAAATCTCTACAACATCGCAACTACGAGTAATCGCTTCGAAGTAGGTCGAGATCATCGACAGATAACAATGTTTCACAAATTATGTCATCACAAAAATTGTACGTTTAATATTAATACACAAAAAATGATTTATTATCGGTCTATTTATTATACAGGGTGTACTAATGCTATAATTAACTTAGAGATTTCAAAAATGTAATTGATAAAAATAATAAATATCTTTTAGGTCCCACTTGGGAAATTAATTCGAATTATACAAAGTTTTTTAATCCGACGTAATATCTTCGTATTCGATTGAATGTTAGTTAATTTCTGTTTAGTATATAGATAGGGTGGCAACTCGAACATTTCATTTCCTTTTTTTTATAAATGGAATATTCTGTATATTATATTACAAATAGAATCTTCGGTTATGTAACTTCTATTTTTGTCAAGCATTCCCTATACAAATTTAATTAAATAAAACAGAGTAATTTTGTGACATTTATTGTAAACCATATTTAATATTAATCTATTACATTTCTCAATTAGTGTTGACACAATTTGACATAAACGTTAATCATCTATGTTAGTATATTTTATTTCTTAAAACTGAAAGTAAATGTCGCTGTATGTTATAATTTTTTTTTGGATAAATTGGGAAATAGTGTAGAGTGACAGATAATTAGTAACAATTCATTAATTCAAAATAAAATATTCTACAGTGTCATTCTCGTTATTCAATAACAACATTCTGTAATGTGTCGATTAAAAGTATATCTACGAGGGTTGCTACTCAAGTAGCAAATAAAAATAAATATGTGTAATTGAATTTGGGCTTATCATTCTCTATTGAGATTAATACAGTTTTGCATTGGTTTGAACTAATTTACCATTCCTGCTTCTTCGGGCGTAGAAAAACATTGAACTTGCAATTTATTTTTGATCTGCGTAAATAAAAAGAAATTATTGGGTGCCAAACACGAACTGAATGGCAGATGACCGATTAATTCGATGTTTTGACTGCTCAAAAATATTTTAGTTTCAACTGATTTGTTAGATCTTGAATAGTCTTAGTGAACAGTGATTAGTTTTCTGCGATTGGTTTCCCTGACTTTTTCGAACACTTCTGGTAAACAAATGCTGGTGTATCAGAACTGACAGTTCTACGTTG